>NC_090891.1:4620135-4672635 GCF_036669925.1 Montipora capricornis | reverse complement strand
TTTGTGTCATACTTTTTTTGTTATTTACAAGACGACATCTTATCGGTCGACTGGTGTAAAAGAAACAACATCGCAGCATGGGCGGAAACTAAACACTAATTTCAAATACTTATCAAGCGCTTAGAGCGAGTTTCAATCGAGTGTCGTAAAACCAAAACCAAAGTAATTATTTTGGCCAATCAAAAAGGACGTGGCGGAGACAAACCAGTAAACCAATCAAAACTCAAAGTAATTACACAAAGCGCGAGAAAATGTGCTCGCGCAAGCCATGATTGGTTTTGGTTTTACTTCTGATTGGTTGAAAAATTGGCGCGAGAATCTTGAACCAATAACTGAGTGAAGTAATGCAGAACCAAAGCAATTCGCTTATTACTTTCGACACGCAATTGAAAACCGTTCTATGTCCAGAAATGCATTTAATTAGATGCAGGCCCAATTTTGACATCCAACACCTTTGCTACTCATTTCCAAAAATAAGGTAAGGTTGAAGGTTAGGGTTATTTTTAGCTTAAGATAAAAAGTATGAAATACAGCTGTTTATTCTTACTTGAGGAGCAGCATTTTGAGCGAGACACTTTGTGAAGTTAATAGGTTATTTCAGAGGTCATGTCTGCCTCGTCTTCAAAGCGAGTCTAAGTGCAAAGCTAGTTTTTCTTACCATCACAAAAAACTCGCTTTGAAGAGGAGGCAGACATGATCTCGGAAATGGCCTATTGTCTGTATTCCGAGACTGGAGTGATGAAGAGCAAAGAGACACTTCGTGACGCTTATTGAAATACATGTGCATCTGGGGCATTTGCTTTCATATATCATATAATTTTGGTAATAAATAATTATGTGCATCCTCTGATTGGTTGGGAAGGTTTTGCGGGAAAACCAATGTGAAGAGAACTGGCGTCAGTTGACCAAAAGGTGGATAACGCATTCCAACAGATAAATCAATATCCGGTGAATAAACACTAGCAAAAACTGAAAATTGATTTAACCAGTGGATTGTGATTTATCCATTGAATAGCGCTTTCCATCCTTCGAATCTGCAACACGATGTGACACAAGTACATCGAACTTGTACTCTCCCGGGCTCATATACTCCTTCGAAAACGTGATGAATTTTGTTGTAACCCTAATAAAAGAACGATGCCCTAACTTTTCTCAATTATATTAAAAATCTTCGTTCCTTATAAACTGGTTCCTAGCTCTTTGAGTATCTCTGAAAGAGAGGGTCCAAGATCAACTTTGTTATCAGGAAATGTTACAACGTTCACTGCATCGTCTTCTTTGAATTCCGCTAGCAAACAAACCTCGAGATCAAAATTAAGGAGGTCAATGAGGCGTGACGTTTGCCTTTCCAGAGAGCGTGACGTATCCATTCTGACGTAACGTGACCCATAGCGTGACGTTTGCGATTCAGGAATTGACTCTTCGTCCGATGAAGTGTCACTTTCGGGTACCATCTCGGGGAGTAAATGTGCTTGAAGATCCGAATCAAGAGGCCCCTGACAACATGCAGTGAAAGCTTTGCCATCGTCGTCGCTTATTGCCACTGTCCAATGTTGATTTGAGTACAAGTATGACTTGTAAGCGCTATAGAAGTCTCTGACCATAACGTCTTCGAAAACGCACTCTTCGCTGTCTGCATCCTGGATGTGCGATAGAAATAGGAAAAAAGTAGAAAATGGAATGCTCTGTAACTCAGTATCAGAAAATGGTATCAGAGTACAATCAAAATACGGCCCGCCTACTGTGATCAATAACCGAACCGAACCTAACCTTTGCGTTTTTTTCCAATGGGTTGGGGTCTTTTTTCGTAAAACCCCGAAATTGAAAATGCTTTTTGCGAATTATACCAACGTTAGGCTCCCAACAGAGAAAAAGTATTGGTGACAAGAGAGATTTGGTTACATCCCTTTATTCACGTGACGTTCGCGGCGACAAGAGGTAGGTATGCTTTCTGTCTTTCAAATACATGCTCGTTGGTTGCAGGAAATTGACTTAAATCAAATGTGTTTCCGCTTCCTATTTTTTTTAGCCAAAAACAAGTTTCCGCAAGATACTTGCCGTTTGCCGAAATCACATTAAGATCACCCGTATTTTTTAAGAACTTTAATTAGACAATAAAATGGCTATTTTTCGACAATAACCATAAATCTCAAGGGAAAAGTAGGACCTTGACAATAACGACTTACCGTTGCGCGCAACGTTCCAGAATCATCAATTGTCAAGAAAAACTCTGTCTCTACTCCAGCGATTTTCACCAATCCAGCTCCAACGGAACAAATCTCGACAGTGGCTGTTGGATTGAAACAAACATATTTCTTAAATTTGTTGTCATAGTGCGGAGGCACCCAACGAGAATTTCAGCCAGAAAAAAGCCTGCTCCCGAAAATTCTAGGTGACCTTTTTAGGGTAAAAATCTGTTAGAAATGGGCAATTATACCATGTTTAAGATGTTCGAAAATCCTAGGACAGGCAGGGAAGCAAGGAAATTTAAAACAAATGTTCCGTAAATTCTAGATCTCAAATCATCTTCCGAACAGATATTTTTCGAAAATTGACGTTGGGTGCCCCTGATAGTGGCTAAAACTCAGCTATTTAAACACCCTGGAAAGGATATCGGTGCAATGACCCAACCATGTCACTGATGTACTGGAAAAAAAAAGGAGGAGTATGAGTGATAGGTAACAAGGGCAGTCACAGGCGTCTCATTCAAGTTCTCGCTCTTGTTTGACTTCAAAGTTCCGTTCCATGCATCCTCAAAGAGTCTCAGGTCTTACGCGCTGACCGTGCTCGAATCAATTTTTCATTATTTCTAGTAGTAAATTAAATTACTTTTATACTTATAAAAACAAGCAAAAATGTATAAACGAAACATAAGAGGCCTTTTCCGATTTTCTAGGAATTTAAGGCTATTGTTTTTTCCCTTTAAACCTGTTGACACTTCCATAATCAGGATGAGTTTATTTTGATCATAAAAGAAGAAAGAACGCTTATTGATCAATCCTTGAGTTGTGATTACATCTGTGGTTTTTCCTTCAGTTTTCGTACATGATTAGCTGCACTTTCTTCCGCCTTGATAGGAATGGTTCAAGTATAGCAAATTATGAGGAAACACTGAATCTCTCTGATCAATCACACGAGCTGGTTGGTTTCCGTCTTTTCCAGGTGCGGTATTTTCTATTCTTAAAGTAACAGATAAAGCTATCCGGTCTTGGCCGAGCTTTAAATAACCCTTTGACTGCAAGGAGTAATCAGCATGTCAGTGAAGCAGGTATTGAGAATGAAGATAATTATCAGCTAAAAAAGTGTGATTTTAGTTTTACACCAAATTCTCATGACTGCCCAACAAAGGAATCTGCGATACTAGTTAGGAGAATGAATGTTTCGATCTCGAAAATTAAAGGGTTAAAAAGCAAAAATGCCATTTGAAATGTGGATTGAAAAGCTCTTTAGTTTTTCCTAATGTTTGTTTATTCTTTTTTCTGATCAGCCGTGCAGTGAACAGGTTTGCCAAATCCTTCAGCCGCTGATAGTGGTTGTTTCACGTGCTACAAGGAGGAACCATCATCCATCGGCCTGAATGGTTGCTGCCGTTTTATATCTCACAGAGAGACCAGATGTGGATAGTCTCCATGTCTAGTATTTCCCATTCCATTTCTTATCGTAAGAGTTACAACCACCTGATTTAGAACCATCACCTGTTGCAAATACATGGCGCAATACATCATAATTATATTGGTGTACTAAAACGTCCCAACGAATTACGCGGTTTTTCAAAGGCCTCTGATCACAGGTGAGAAAATATTCGTCCAGATGAAATGATCACAGCAGTGAGATTCAAGGAGTTAAAACATTGAAAAATTTCAGTTTCTCTCGCATGCAAGAGAGTGCGCTCTCTGGTTTCCCAGTATATATAATTTTAATAATTATAAAATATGGTGACACCAACGACCTTCATGATGTCATACAAATCATGGAAGTTGGAATAGGTCGATTCAAGGAACTTATAACAATACCCACGATGTAGGACACTTACCATAAGGCGAGTCTTTGTCCTTAGTCCCTCTCACGCTTCCATCGGGTTGTATGGTCAAATAATATCCATTTCGAAAAAGTAGCCTACGTCTTCTGCCACACCTCCGACCCATGAGGAACTCGGCACAATCATCAACATTAACGTTCATGTTCCTAGCTTGTTTTTCTTTCCATTCCACCTGAGACAAAGGACGAGCTCGCTTGTTCCATTTTCTCTTAAGAAGTTCTTCCCAATCTGTGTGGGAAAATGGGTGTGACCTGGTCCTAAAACGCCCGAAAGATCTTCCGGGTGTCCAGTTGTAGGGATGCCTTGAGATTTGCCTTCTTATGTCGCAAATTGCGTTTTCATAAACACTAGTCATCTTGTTTAGCTGTTGAAAGAAGAGATAGCGTTTGTATTGCAGGGCTATTCAAAGATGATCTCTTTCGTAATATGAATACCTTGCATTGGGTAGCAGTGTGATGGCTTCATATAAAGCAATTTCATCCACATTATTTCGAACCCTATTTTCTATTTTCTACGAGGTCCCCGGACCATTTAAGGCTAGGTTTGGACCTGGCGTATTGCTAACTAAGTGATAGAAATTTATCTTCTTTGCATGAGCATTCGGGAAGCTAGGGATGCGTGTTGAGTTACTAATAATGATATCTTTGTACATAGTACAACGCTAGCGCTTAATGCAAAGGAAATCACCTTAATTGATAAATTAGATCAAATTAAATGAGATAAGAGGGGAAAACTGGATCATCTTGAGAACAAAACTTCTTTGAGCACAGTAGAGAACCAAAAAACCTGACCGACAGTAAACACCAGCACAGGAATCAAACCCAGAACTAATTTTTGGAAGGTATGTTCTCGCCACTGCGAAAACCCTACTGGCTTCCTCAGTTGAGCTTAGCGAAGCGGTGGAAGCACCAGCAGTGACTATCTGGTTTACCTTGGATTAAAAAGTGCAGTCGATTGTCACCAATATCAAGTGGCCCCTGTAGGGATAATCCGTTATATTCTACCTCATTGTTGTGGCCCGCAAACAGGCTTTTCATGTTGTTAGGGCTGTCACTGACTCAGAGATTATTCTGCAGTTAGCTTCCGTTTGCTTTGATTCGCTAAAAAATAAAACTCCAAAAAACCGAGTCCAAATTTCAATTTGTTCTTTCATTGTTCCTGTGTCTTTTTTCTCCTGTGTTTGTTTTTATCAAAGATAGCCTTTGCATTTCATACCTCCCTCTCTGTTTGATTACCCTGCACCGAGTAACTCATTGTGACCTTTACATCAAAATTCCACAAGGGATATTGCATTGAATTTTGCACTGATGGGTCTCTCATTCCTAATAATGATAAAAACCGGAAATGCTTGAACGAACATCAGCGTGAAGACACGAGGAAATTCGTCGATTCAGAGAGCTGTCTGCTGACTGTCTGCTGAAATATTTTTGCTTGACCCTCGCTGTTTATCGAGTTTACTAGGAATTTTTTTCTCGACAAACAAACAGGTCGTGTATCTATTTTTTTCTTGAACTGAGAAAGAACTAATTCCTTTCCTTACACGTAAAAAAAAGTACAAAATGCAACATGGCAGTACTACAAATTCGAAAGCTCTGAACTCAAACTGAACACTTTTCACTACTTCAATATTTCTCAAGATTTCAAAGTAAATAAGATTGAATTCTCATACTCGTAAGCCAACCCTTTCAGCTCACACGAAGAAGTGATTTATTGTTATGTAGCGGTAGGCACGCGCTTTTAGTGAACACGCTGGAGATTGCTAGGTGTTTATATTTTAAAATAGGAATGAAATCCAAATAACGGGTGACCCCTGATCAGTGTTCTTTGTACACTTGTCTTGATTTGAATGGACTTCCAGGCCATTATGTCTAAATTGTTAGCGAAAGGTGATGAGGGGGGTGGTGATACAGAAAGTGATAGAAACTGACAAAAATGATCCCCATGAACCAAACTTGTTTGTATAACGACAACACCCGCGCGCACATGGCTGTTTGTTCTAATCCTTGCCTTACATAGACGAAGGTTCAAGTCTTGTGAGTACAGCTGAGCCCTTTGAAGAATAACGATTTTTTAGAAAAGAAGTCGCTTTGAACAGATCTTAACGGAAATTGAATTCTCGGATTCTAGTAGTTCACGTAAAAGAACACATGAAACTTGAATTGCTTATATTTTACATCGTATGTCAGAACGACTTTGAAATGGAACTATTTTGACATTTTAAATTGCTTACCTCTTAAATTTCTACAGGTTAATGCTCGGTCGATTGGGAGCTGCGACCTCGATGCATAGGCGTTTTGATTTGCATTTTTAGACACCATTGTCTTATCAATTGAATCAATGAAATGATATGTTATCCGAGTACCTGTGAATGACACACTCCTCAAAGCGTTGAAAGGGTGCTCTTAAAATACCTTACATCCACTGAAAATAATTAAGGCCAATCCAATCTAGTAGTCAGAATATACAAGAAACGATGATGAGTCAGTAACTAATAACAATGGTCTTTCGATGTCGGTCATTTTTCTGTTAGGATAGACTTGAACATGCTAGAAATCACGTCACGGAGTTTCAGTGTTTCATCAATATGTAACATGGAGCGAGGAAAATAAAGCCTATCATTTTAGCGTGGATTTTTCGCACCGGAAGAAAGAACAGAGTGCATGTCTAAAGTGTACAATATCCAAACATATTGCAGCGGTATTCACACAAGAATTATAGATTCTCCAACCCTATCAACAAGTATCGTTTTTATCTACGATATGGCTCAAATATGTCATAAACGATTATTATTACCTTGTGGTTGTCTTGGCTTCACCATAGATACAACGAAACCAGAATACTACCGTGTTTGCCTTTGTGGTTTACCCTGTGGATAGCAGCTGGATCGAGCGGTTTGCCAGGTTAAAAGAAAAAATTGAACCACAACGAACGCTAGTCAAACCTGCGTCCAACCGCAGCCGAATTAACAGAGAATTCGCTAAGACGATTTTCCGCTTGATTCACTGATTCACAGACACGACCGTGACACTCATTCTTCAAATACTCCGCACTTTAAGTCATCAAATATCGGTCCGAGTATTTTTGTGTGAAAATGCCTCTTTAAACAGGTTACTAGAAGCCGATGATTTGCCGGCGGAGTTAAGGTAGTGAAAGTATAACAGTATGATTGGTCTCACGTACAATTTTGTTAGCCTAGCTTCGTCAGAAACCTTTTCCGTGCGGGGGTTTTCATATTACATTAAGCCCACTACAACGGAAATGAAACGAGGTGGCCTTCAACCTTGTAGGTGCATTCCACATAACGGAGAGTATTCATCATCACGCCAACTGGTGTTTGAGGTCGCAAGAGTTTCAGTCTTCGTTTTTTAATGAACCATGCACACTTTCCCGGACTCCACACAAAAATTGCTCGTGAAACACATTTTAGTTTAAAAATAGCGAATACCCAAAATTAGAGCTGCTGTATGGTTGTTTAAAACTGAATATATACCTTTTTAACATCAAAATAAGGATCGAATTATTCTTGCTTATTTCTGACCATGAAATAGAATATTGAAACTTTTATTGCTTATCAATGCTGAAAAATTGAACGTAACTTCCACACCCGTTCCTGAAAGATTTATTCGAAAACTGACGGTACTCATTGTAGAGAAGTTATACTTTCTTACAGTTTCTACGGAGTTGTCTCAGTACCTTGCAATCACTCCGACGTTAATCACTCATGAGCCACAATAGCCTAACAACCTCAGCTTATCAAATTTTCAGGCAGAATAGAGCAACTAAGATAAGAAAGAGCCTTGCCGCTAAGCTCGTCCGACCTCGAGTCATCTGTATGTCTCAGGAACTCAGCTAATTTATATCGGGGTGGAGGGAAAACGTTTAGAGTAAAAGTGTGCTGTCCAAGGAAATAACACAGTGCGGTGAGGGGCCGGCTCTGAGGATGGAGAATCTCGGCGAGTCGCGCCAGACGGCCAACAACAACCTGGAGATACAACTTTGCGTCCGTCCTCCTTTATCTCGGGGCTTAGTATCAGCTCATCCGCTTGGGTATTCAAGAGGAGACTCCTCTTGTAAAGCCATATTCTGACAATTAGCGCCTTCTTTGTTACCCTGCAAGACAATTCTGTCAGGAAACCCTTAAATTTTGCTCGTCAACCTGCAAGCGCTTATGAAAGAGAGAATCGAACAGGGCTGTCAGTCGTACCTAGACAAAGATAACGTAAGGATCAAGTGCGGTTGTTCAGATATAAGTTTATCAATTTACAAGGTTCACAATTTCGAGAGTTTCAGTTAAAGCGTCCCTGTATACTTATGTTATTAAAGAACGCTTGAAAATTACATTACAAGCACAGTTTCTTTCGAGGAACCAACACATCCAAAGTAACTTTTGCAACTGTTTGAAATTTATGTAAAAAACACATATCGGCCTACAAGTCCGAAACTTTGCAATCACAGCTTTCAAGAGCAATATAAAGCCAGGACCCCATGAGCTCGTGATAAAGCTTATTTCGTTCAACAACTGTTTCAGCATCTTTCTTGGTCATAGATCGACATTTATAATTCTTGTCTTCACCAATTGCAACAAATCTGTTGACTTTACATAGTCAGTACACAATCTATGGTTTTCCTACTTTTTTTATCGCAGTTCAGTTAGCTTCAATTAACCTCTTTTTGTGATGTGAAATGAAAATAACTAGTCTTTGTTACGCAGCCAACTCGAATGCTACCCAACGTTGGCTGCTGCAAACTGAAGTATTATAAATTTAAGTATCTCTAATTGCCAATCCATTTTGATTGTTTTCTTGTATTAGTAATCTCATTTGGGCCCAAAATACATGTAGTGTGAATAAATTATCGTGATGTTGGTTGTCCAAAAGCGGAGTCGTAACTATTAATATTTTAAAACATTTTACTAATTTAGTGGCAATGCTTGGTATTTCCACTTGTATTCAAATAAACTTCGTTTTATCAATTTCACTGCATTGAAATATCTTTTTTGTAATGAAAAGTTGCCCTTTGTTTTCATGAATCAGTTTGTTAAGGGGTAAACAACCAAAGCACCCTCACATGTTGCAAATGTTCGTGACTTGTGGCAGAACATTACTGGAGAGTGGTCTTGTGGAAGAGTGTGGGCGGATGTGACGTACAGGCAATTTATATCTTAATAATCGATTAAGTTATTGTTTTACAGATCCTACTTTGACACACATGTTATAACAGAAAAACCACACTTGCTTATGGTCTGTTGGAGCGATGGATATCAGAACTAAGCCAACGTTAAGACAAAAGTCTCCCTTTCGTGAATCATTTTTAACGTGACAAGGAAAACCGAGGATCATCTTTGATAGAATGCGAGATTTTGCACGACCAGTGATTCAAAACACTTTGAAAGGACCTGATGTGAATACGAAATTCAACGGTAGAAACAAAATGATTAATGAGAGATAACTAGGTAACCTTATTTACACGCATCGAGAACTACAGCATCCATTGTAATTCAGTGATGAAGCCGGATAGAGTTTCATTCTGACGGTAAAGGCTCGGAATTTTGAATCAGGGATTCAAAAAACTCTGCCTAGGAAGATAAGAATTACGCATCTAAGTAAGGCTTTGTCAAAGTAGATTAGTCACAAAAACTATCTACAGGTTCCATCGATGAATTTCTCGTCAAGCAAATAATTGATGTGAGCATAATTTGACCGACTGAGCGCCTCTGAAAAGAAACGATATTGAACGTCACGGTCAACGTTAAAGGCCAAAGGAAGCCGGAAAGGTTTATGGCCGGAAATCATGCAACAACTCCGAGATCCGAGAACAGTTCCGAGAACCTCATGACGTTCGAAGTTTAAAAAGAAAAAAAAAAGGAAAAAAAGTCTAATTAGAAAAAGAAACTTAAATTGGATTAAAATTACCGGAGAGGACCTGTTACTGCAAACCTCCAGAGATTATAAAGAACTGGATAGGAATAACTGAACAACGAGTCTTGATAAAATTAATGGTAGTGGTATGCCTTAAAGTTTGTCAGTTGACATTAAACTCAATTGCCAAGCTGACGAAATGAGAAAATTAGAAACTAAAGCAGCATTATTCACTTCTTCCGATTCGTGGCATTTTTTTTTATGATTCTTCGTGCGTGATTGTCATTTTCAGTAAATCGTTACTTTTCTAGGGTTGACCGATTAAAATATTTTATATCGGTAATCCTCTTTACTTTAAAGAATCTGTCTTTACCATACGAAATCAGATGGCAATTGCGATAAGCAAACAATCCGTGATTCAACTAAATCTTTGTGTTGTATAATTTACTGGTAATCCGATGGGTAAACAAATCATACCACATGACTAGTCATCACATATTTTTAGCAACGTGATAATAGAAATTGGGATGTCGCAAAGGAGAAACGGTACGCTTTCCACTTTCCTTGCCCTCAATCACACAGGTTATTATTATTATTATTATTATTATTATTATTATTATTATTATTATTATTATTATTATTATTATTATTATTATTATTATCAAAGAATAATTTATAGTTGTATTTGTGACAAAATGTAAGCTGTTGGACAAATACAGTTGGTTTGTTTGCCTTTAATTGTATTGAGCCTTGTATTTGAGTGATACAAGTGAATTCGATCGCCAGTTTTTCTCTCAGCTTATCCGGGAAATGGGAGGTAACTTCTTCGCTCAGACTTACTTGTCAGCTTTGTGTCCTTGTTCCATCTGTTAAGTTTTAGATAAAAAGCTTTCAATGTTTTTTTTTTTTTCTTTCTTTCTTTCAGATCCGCCGTCGTTTTATTTTTAATCCCTTTGTCAGTGTTCAGAGGTCTTCAGTCTTTCAGGTCTTTGTCCTATATTCCTGGTTTTCAGGGGTTGGCAGATAATAGAGAGATTTTATGAGCATCGCGTTTACGTGAAATGGCCAGCGGCAGGCTGCTGCTTGAAAGCAAGAACTTATCTCTTATTTAAACTTTTCTTTCTCTTTTGAGACGATATAATCAAATAAATTTCTTTGATTTTTGACAAAACGCGAATTTCATTCTGCGGTCTGCAGTTTGCCGGAAAAGCAATATTGAAAATCTCTCTAAAAGAAGGCAACCAAGACCTTCATCCTCCTCGATCGTATGAGGAAAACCGAGGCACTTGCCTCACGGTCATTTTTTCGTGATTCGGCTTTAAAATAAAGCGTGATTCCAGTGTTGTCTTTAAAATGTACTGATCATAAACACCTAAAATACCTACTAAGAGTATTTAACCAAGGACATTGCCTCAGTCATATATTTTTTTTCTGGCTACGGCCCTGAAAAGGCTATGCGATGTTTAACCGGAGCATTAAGTAGGGAACATTTTGTGACCTTCGATCGATCCACATTATCCTTTGCTCTCACGTTGTTTTACTGCGTACCAGCAACTTGATTATCGTATCGACTGTATCTACTTCTACACTGAGAAATCTAGAACTCCCTTACCTTTCATTCCTGTCTTTACCTCGCTAGCTGGTAATAAGCAATAGAGGCCTAATTGTTTATAGGAGTGTGGTACGTGACCCATTAGGCGGGCTTTAAAGTGTCCTCTTTATTTTTTTCCGTCCATAGCACCACGTAAATATCAGTCGAAAACAATGCCATTATACACTTGAAAACGACGAACAAAGAACCCAAAGCCACTATAATCTGACATGAAAATGATGAAAAGATGAGAGGAGTTAAAGACATAATGGGAATACTGCACAGAAAAGTACGTGTGGCTTCCTAAGCTAGACTGGGACTGGACTCATGAAAAAAATTGGACTCTTCACTAATTGCAATGATCGATATTTACCGATAAATTTTTCCAAAAAGGTTTTACACAGATTTGTGGTACTGAAGCAATTTCTGGCGTAACAATGATATCATACTTTTTACGAAATGCTAACTAATTCTTGCCAAGGATTTCGGCCATCCGGTATCTTGACTTAACCAGTAGGGTTGTTTTTTTTTTTACTATTTTCGGCCAGCTTCTCAAATTGCAGGGTCAACTTCTGGAGCAGTGTATCAATTATCTGCGAGACACTACACCGAGCCTTGCAACCTGTTTCATCTTGTTTGCCTGCGCTTCTTACAAGGTCAACATGTATAGAAAAGAGGACTGTGTTACTTTAATAACTCCAGTCCAACGTCTTTGAAAGTCTGCGATCTGCGTCCCTTTGTCATCCGAAATAATAGCTGTATAATTAATTAATGCCTTTATTACAACAACAAAATTGACTCAAGACTTTTGTTTAATTTTCACAGTAGAGTTAATATTCGCATAGCATGAATTTAGCCTTTACATGATTTTGCCATATGATCGCTTCTTTCCTGAATCAGTAGAATCCGCAAGAAGTGTGACAATTGAAAGGATTCGTTTCCAACCAATATCTTAAGCCTCTTTACGTTCTCGAATTCCCAAACTTGAAAATCACGTTTTTCCGCGAAGCATCCACGGGATAGAATACAACAACCCAAATGTAGCGGTGCAGGATGATCAAGCTCATTTGTCACACTGGAACTGTACATGTACCATGACAAATGCTTGGCTATCCGATTGAAAAGGAAGGACATCTTTCGGAGGACAAGATTAATTTCGCCAGTCCGGCAGTGAAATATGTGAGAATTTGCTGTAATGGTTGGTTTTTAACGAAATACAGAGGTATCGTGAGATTAATCCTCCAGACGAACTTAATACCAATGGTGAAGAAAGGATAATTGATGAGTTTTACTGATAGGTTTACTCTGGAATGTTTGACCAACTCCTTCTCAAACATCAATCTAAAGCTACAAATTTCAACTCAAAGCATTTTGCCTCCTCTTTCAAAATTATTGGCGTAGCGTCTAGCACCGCGTCATCCTTAATGATTTTCGTTTTTCCAGCCATATCTTTGTGTGATTTGTTTGTTCTTGTAATAATAATAATCAAACGTTCGTTAATAGATAAAAAAAAAGGCTGAAGATATGGAATAACATCATACCTTGAATACGCTGGTGACAACTTCACGAGTTTTCAAAATATTGCATCTTTGTCGTTTTGAACAAAACGCCCACTCGAACGCATGAGAATTACTTCAAGCCCAAGACGCGAAGATATTAAATTTTTATGCTAATATCGAAACTAAGACAGTTGCTGGCGTTACAAAGCAAATTGGAGCGACGCACCCATTGTTTTCGTTCGCAAACCGCAGACTCCTCTTTATTGTTACGTGAACAATACGAGGAAGAAATAAAATACTCCATGGGAGTGCGGTAGACACGCCGCTTTATGTACATTGACTGGACATTATCTTTTTTTCAGGCTATATTCGACAGTTGATATAAAATATATATCGCTAGATTTTTAGACAAAAGCTTCCTTGGTTAACCCTTAAAGCGTACATGGTGATTTTAAATACGGTATAACCAACCTCACACAAATCTCTTTTTAGTGAATGTGGACGTGCGTCAAGTTGTCGACTTGGATCCCATTTTTGGAGTTTGTCTCATGCGCACTGTGCTCAAAACCCTATTCACATTCCAGATAACGGCACCAGTGACTGTTCTTAATTTGACTTGATTAGGGAATCACCCCGAGTCCTTGGTAGACTTTGGTTGGGGGCAGGTTAATTCAGGATAATGACAGATCTTCGTTCAGTTGAATAGTGTCCCACATGACTTGTCAACACTTTGTGTCATTGCGAATCATCTGGACGTTATCTTTTGTTGGTGCAAAGTGCATTAATTAGCACATTTCTCAAGGTGCGAAGAAAGATATCGTATGACGACAAAAGTTTTTTGAACACGTTGTAACTTGTATTACCTCGTGATGCTTCCGAAGTTTGGGTCCTCGCGAGAGACGATAGTGAAATACTCACGTTTTCGAAATCGAAAGCATCACCACGCCGCTTATCGTTTCAATTGAATGAGGTTTTACCTGAAAGGTCACCGGATTTGAATGTAGACGGAACATGGAGACCGCCATTTGTGCATTTATATAATGTCATAACACCTTATTTCCGTTTATTTCACTCCATATTTATTTTTAAAAGGTTTATAAACCCTTAAGTACTCCTTTGCTTTAAACAAGCTAAGGAAATCAATCAATTTTCAGCTGAAATCTCCTGTTACAGCAGGTTTTCTGTGAGTTTTAGCATGATGACCCCACTCGAGTTGAATTAATTGTCAAAAACCATGACGCGCATTGGGTAAAACCGCAAAGCCGTATAATGGTAAAAAATTATTAAGAAAGCAACGAAATCTTTTCAAAAATCATCCCGACAGCTCCATTTTTAAGAGAAAGAGAAAGTTTGTCAATTTTTACCTCTCTGGTTTGGCTTTTGGTAAATAAACCATTTCAAAGTAAATGATTGCGTTCGGCAGCAGTTAAGTCACACTTTTGTAGGGTCAACTTATGCAGCTCTATGATGATGTATTTATATCAATAGATAAACTTTTGAGGGGAAATTAAAGAATTCTGAATTTACCCCTTTCTTTATACTACAAAAAAAATTGGCAAACTAGAACAAAATGAGTTCTCGGTATAAGTGCCTACCGTCTAGCATTCACTGATGGCGTTTCCAGTCTCTTGATATTTCATAACGCGTTTTGCAGTCCTTTCAACTTCACCTGTCCGCACAGCTTTGACTGTGTCATCATGATCTTATTGTTTTTGCTAACCTTGACACTGAAACTTGTTTCCTTGAATGGAAGAAAGTATTTGGTTACAGTTCTATCTATTTTCCTTTTTTCGCCCTTGATCCGCCTACGACGAAGATTCGAGTCTGGAACTGATCAGAACGTGATATTTTGGTAACGTAACGTTTATTTTTGTTTGGGATGTTGTCACCCTACCCAGCGCATCTAACTCCTCTTTTTATTGTTGGGATTTTGGCTCTGACAAGAACTGAAGCCTTTGAGTGATTTGTCTCTTTGATAAGGGACAACGAGAGTGTTAGGAATATTTTTGCGAATTTAGAATTGTCTGAATGAGGCAATGATTATAAACATGCTTTTCCTGGCCGACTATGAAAATGCATCAAGGCCCCAATACGAAAAACTGGAAAGATTCTTTTTAATATCTCAAAAAATACCGATAAGTTACACAATAATAATTCAGAGCTGCTCAAACTTCATGAATGAGCGAAGGTGACTGAGTAATCAAGCGCGGGGGAACATGGGTGAGGCCAGCTGCAACCTCGTTACCAGGGTTCTCTCCTACTCGTCAACCGGAACGAGGTTGCGGATACAGCTAACCTCTCCCTTTTAATTGTCTGCAGTTAGCTTCAGTCTTGATCTCACAAAAAGATGATAAATCCGCGTGCAAAACGATGCTTACAAGAGAAGGAAGGAATTCGAAAGAAGTGTTGCGAGTTTTTCAATGTTTGAAATGTTCAAGATTATGGCTAAACTTACAGCCGTCAATAGCTAGCCAAAACAAGCATAGTTAATCAAAGTTGTCACTGAAAAGCCCCTTGGGGACGTGGAATAAACGTATGTATGTGTGTAAGTAAGGTGTTTGGATGTACGCGAGCTAAGTTCTCTGCTGGGTCGAAATAAACTTGATAGCCAGGTTGCCCTGAAATGTCCCGCGGTTCCATACGAAAAAAACCCACTGATAAAACCACTATTATGATATATCAGTAACGTACGGAAATGTTCAAAGGCGATGAAATTTAGTGGATTTTTATAAAGATGGACAACTCTTATTTTTTAAAACTTTAACACGCACTGTCTACCGTAACTAATCGGAAATTCAAAACTTTTTCTTCCGGCCTACAGTCTGAGACACGTCCAGGCGGAAGTGATGGGGGCGGGGGGGGGGGATCATACATCACATGTACAAATCATACCAAATGGCAGATCTGGGAGGAAATGGTTATCGTGTGACTGATCGAGTAACCTTAGGGGGTGTTTACATGATACCGGCACGACTTTCGCACCGGCGCTAGTTTTCTCCGGTTCCCTGTCTTTGGTCTGTATTTGTTTACATGATACCTTCAAAAAATTGCCATGTTGGGGCGACTCACACCAGCGCGAGTTCACCCCGGTTGCTGCACTGCAGCGAAAATTTCATTCCGGCGAGGAACGACCACTCGTTCTGGTGTGAAATCGACCTCTCGGTGGGCTGGAACGGGTAGCGCATGCGTACTTTTCCAATTTGGATTATCAACATGTGGTGTCCCTCAACGTAAATTATCTTCGCTTACAGCCTCATACTTCATCCGAACACTGTGCTGGTGATACATTCACATTTGTACGGGAGATCCAAAGCCTCTCCATGCAAGGCAAATACATGGTATCCTTTGACGTTGAGAGCTTGTTCACAAACATTCCTTTGGAAGAGAGTATCGATCACGCTGTTGAATATATTCTCAAGGGTATTCCTAACATCAAAATCGCACACGATGATCTCAAAAAGCTTTTCTTCATAGCCACCTCTCAAACGATTTTTTATTTTGATGGGTCATTTTATGACCAGATAGACGGTATTTCTATGGGGTCGCCGCTTGCACCTGTCTTGGCTAATCTTTTTATGGGGCACCATGAAATGAAGTGGCTAGACACTTTCCCGTTGGAAATTCTATTCTATGGACGGTACGTGAATGAAACTTTTTGTTTGTTTCATACGGAGTTTGATGCCTTACTATTTTTTGATTTCATCAACTCGCGTCATCCCAAGATACGATTCACAATGGAAGCGGAATCAGATCATAAACTGCTCTTTTTAGATATATACGTTGACAACTAGTTACTAGAGTATTCCGTAAGAAAACATTCACCGGCTTATTAACATGTTTTTTCTGGCTTTACCTCATTTTCATACAAAATTGAGCTAGTCAAGACCCTTGTTGATAGAATTCTCAAGATTTGTCAGTAACACCTGGCAAGCGTTTAATGCGGACATCGCGTCACTAACATTCATCCTAAAGAAAAATCTGTATCCATCTAGGCTAAATGAAAGAATCATTAACCGCAGTGTCACTCAGCATGTAACAGGCAACGCTGTAAGATCAACTGGTGAACAAGGCAGAAGCGCCCAATATCTTTTATTTCAAATTACCCTACATGGGTTATTTTTGTAGCATCGCCCAAAAGCGCATTCGTCGACTTTCACATTCAAGTTTCATGAAGTTTTTATTGTAATAATGCAAACATTGTGTTAGCGTTTTCCTCCTTCAAAGTAGGTAGCCTCGTTAGTGTGAAAGACCCTATCCCCAATGGACTCCGATCATGTGTAGTTTATAAATTTTCGTGTGCAGGCTGTGCAGCTTGCTATGTCGGTGAGACCACCCGACATTTCAACACACGCTCCCGAAACACGCTCCCGGGTAAGTACACCAACCAGTACACACAAAGGACACGACGAAGGAGCTGAATGATGCCGAAACAACCCGATTGGGGCATGGGAACTTTGAAAGTGAGTTCGCAATGAGTTGTGGATGAAAAAAAAAAAGCCAATTTAATTTTATTTATTTATTTTTTACATTTACAGACTTTGCCAATCAAGCTGGCAGAGCGCCACAACGGCTTGCGCCAATTACTGTGGCCTTTGTTTTTTCACCCTCCCAACACTGATAATCAACAGAAGACAGATCACAACACCGGGAACTACGTGCCCCACGTAGTTGAACTACGTGAACTACGTGCCCTACGCAGTTGGCCAATTTGATTGGCCGACTGGAGACACGTCATGTAACGGCAAGCAATTTCAGTACACACCAGGGAGCTTGCTCCTGAAGCAAACTCGTGCAACAGAGTTTGCCCCAGGAGCTTGCTCCCTCATATCAAACCAGTTTGATATGTCAGTTTGATATGAGGGAGCAAAATTCGGGAGCAACACATTTTTTCGCTAGAAATCGTTGGTGCAGACGAGGGAGCTTTGCTCCGGGAGCGTGTTGCAGGAACGTGCTGCGGGAGCAAGCTCCCTCGTGTGTACTGACCTTAAGGGAACACTTGGAAACGAACAGGGCCTCACACATTGTCAAGCATCTGGAGAGCTCCTTAGCATGTCGCTCTGCATGCTCCCGTGACAATTTTGCCATCATCGATCAGGCATCTTCGCGGTTTGCTCTTAAAATCAAAGAGGCGTTGCACATATTTTGGGACAAACCAACACTTAACGCACAGGTCAAACGTTTTAATTTAAAACATTCGGTTTAATTTTGAATTACTATTGTCATAGTCTTAATTATTGCTATTATTATTGTAATTTCTCTAGTATTTATATTTCACTGGAATTTATTGTTCATTTCACACAGAAGATGGCAGAGGCAACTGCCGAAACATGTCTGTAAAACTCAGGAGTGTCGTGTTTTTCTTTAAATTGATTATCTTCGAAAAATGGGTGGTAACCCCCAATTTTCTTTTTGGATGTTAAGGACGTTCGCGCCCATTGCTACTGCGCATTTTTTCGCGCATGCCACGCACACGTCATGCATCGCAGACCACAAAGGTAAACACTATGCTAAAGGCGCAAACATTTTCCACAAGAATGGCACGTGAAAGAATGTGGCATCATGCGATAGCTGTGGAAGGTCTTCTCGGAAATGTCACGCAATGGCGTGACAGTGCGAATAGACAATCGCTTTGAGAACTTCGCGGCGATTTTACTCTCTTGAATGCTCTGTGACCCCCATTTTTCACTTCCTTTTCTGATTTTGTCCATTTTAACAAAAAACAAAAAAAATTTGTACGGGGGAACCTTTTAGGCGCGAACGTCCTTTAGATTTTCCTTTCCCTCATATTCAGTAAACCGCGCAAAAATACCTTTGATTTTTTTTAATAGGCACCGTCCTTAAGACGGGCTGGCGGCACCAAGTACCCGTCGTCGCGGCTTAATCTCGTACCCAGATCTCACTCCGTATGACCGTGGGAGAAAGTCACCGTAAGTGGCAATCATAGTCTCCCTCGGCCAGCTATATAGTACAATTAAGATTAAGTCTTCTTTTATTCAATGTAAACAGTCAATAGTAGCAACCTCTTTCCCAAGACCTCTCCCTTAGCTTCTGGCCGATGAAGAGGTCCTGGAAACGAGGTTGTTGAGAGGAGGTCTGGCTGCCAAAAATGACCAAACTGAAAACGCTTAGTTTTCGTGTGGAAAACCGATCAATTCGTGCGATGAATCGGCTGGTTAGCGATATCTGACCGTTCTCCAGATGGCTCAGTCGAGAGCACTATACGTTCGTGCGGGTCGGAGGTCACGGATTCGAACCCCAGCCGGACCATTACTCAAAGTGTGAGTCTTTCTTCACGGATGAACAGTCTAAACCGAAGGCTCCGTTTCACAACACTTGTTCATAATTTCTGGATTCTGTGGGACGTTACAAACAACCCACGCACTGTTCGAGTAGAATTGAGAACGTAGTATCCGGTGTTGTAGTCTGGCCTTTGAGTGTAAGCTAGTTTAAGTGCGTACAGTATGTCGACATCAGCAGTGTATAGCTGCCAATGTATACTCATCTGCTTCAACAAAACCGTGAAAACAAACCAATTGAAACAAAGAATCAGGACCAATCCAACTGATTTTGGGACTCATTAATGATTGATTGAGTTAACAAAGGAAAACACTCGTTGATTTACTATTACAATCTTTTTCTTTATAAGATTATACTTCACTAAGACTCGATCGACCAAAATGGACCATTCTTATAAATGACAACACTGGTTTCCAGACATGGCACTCGAACCTGCGGTATATTCGCTACCTCATCCCTTCCCCTAACTACTAGCTCACCAAGTCGCCAGTCGTTCAAACCGCAGGCAATTTTCTAATCTTTAATCTTATCATCATCATTACAACAGATAACAGAAACGCCAAAGCCAGAGGCTTATATGGCGAGGGGCAGGTTGTTTAGGGTATACAAAGTATATTTAACAATTATTCCATAAGCGCGCGTTGGATATGAGATGGTAAATAGCCAACGAGGCGCGTAGCGCCGAGTTGGCTATAACCAGTCTTATATCCAACAAGCGCGAATGGAATAATTGTTTTATTAAATTCCTTCAACTCCAAAAATTTGGAAGTTCGAAATACGAGCGGAAAAAGCGAGCAAATCCGAGCGAAATCGAAAAAAACTTGATGAGAACTCATGCGATGTTGTGTTATACCTTGTTGTCAGACAGACGCAGGCTCATCACAAAAACATTTCTTGCCTTTTCGCGTACTTCTAAACGTCGGAATTGATCCAAACTTTCCACAAAAAAGTTTTTTTTCTCCTTTTTGGCTTTATTCAAAGAGAAATTTGGCATTCCGACGAAAACAGTTTTAGTTTAGCAACGCTTAACGTAATCATTTCCCATATAAGGTCAAACCAAGGTATATGAGCTGATAACCGAGATTGAGTGAACCAATCAGAGCACGCGAAATGCATTATCCGAGGTTGAGAATTTAATAATTGATCATATTCATGACAAAGTGAAACATATAGTCATTAATTCATGCTTAACCCAGTTGTAGACCTATAATAACAGTAGTTAGCTAGCACAGTCTAAATTACAGTAGTGACTGTAAACCTGTTATGGCATTCTCCAAGAAACAATCAATCCGAATTAATCGTTTATTTAAAACTTGCCTTGCAGACATACTGCGTGAGTTAAACAAGTTACAGAAGTTAAGAATTAAATTTAAGTTCAAAAATGCGGAAAATAAGTATAAGCATCCATTACCTTCTGATAATTTTAAGAGATAGAGAATGCATGTAATTCCGAGTAAATGCATTGAGTCTATAATACAGGCAACAAATGCAAAGAAACGTTTACTTATAATACTTTGATACAATTCTATATATCATCTTCAGACTAAGGTGACAAAAAGGTAGCAAAACTTTAACTACTGTAGCGAAGCCTAAACATTTATACAGTACAGACTGTAAACCTGTACAACACTACACTACACACTACAAGTATAAAATCATTACAAATGTCATAATAGCTTAGCAAGGCCCTTGTGAAATTATGCATAAGATTTTCAGGTTGCGTTGGATTGGGAAGTCTGGGGGTGCTTTCGATTGAGAATTCAATTCAATTCAATTTATTTCCTCTTAAGGTAGTTACTTAATTTAGTACAAATGTTTATAGTTGCCTATGTTGTTTCTATTGTAATAAAAGGGCCGCTGCCTGTAAATATCAAACATCGTCCAACAGTTCGAAAAAATCGACCTCCATTTCATTTTATCAAAAGATTCCCTATATAAAAGTATTTTCGAAAATGGAGATAAAATTTTTCAGCGAGTTTTATTTTTCGAGAAATCGAGCATTGTCTGATTTTGCCCTGACGAGGCTCGGAGCCACCCTCAAAATCGGCAAATTTTGCGAATACTGAGCAGCAGCCTCGCAAAGCAAGAACATGAAAAAAAGGAAACTTTTTTTTTCTCGTAAAAGTATACCTAAAAATAGGTACGCAATGCGTACATGTGGTAAGCCAGTGGTAAAGAAGGAGGTGCTGAAAACAAGGGTGCTGAGCTATGCTTAATTAAAATCGCAAAATTTGAGAGCGATACTGGATGTTCAGAGAAAGAAGTTCACCACAATTTTTAAAATGCATATGGGTCATCTGAGATATAGTTTTTGGAAAGAGCATACGAAAAACTGTCTAATACATCTCTCTACGACTTTTTATTTCATTTTATTTACTTGTTTCTTGCTTATGTTGTTTCAAAACCACCAATTGACCTTTTCAGCAATAGCAACACTATCTTGGATCTCACGTTTGGCACAATCCAAAGGGCTTGGCCCTAAAGGCTGGTTTACACGTACGACGCAAGCATAAACATAAGTGCAAGTATAAACACGAGGTTGTTTACCCGTGCGATAAGCATAAGCACTAGGGTGACATACGCAGGCGCAGTGAACAAATATCTTGGCGCCAAAGTTTTAAATCCAAAATGGCCTACACCGAGGAGATAATGCTTAGTGACGAGGAGATGTTGTTGCTTGTTCCTCTATTGCAAAGAAGGAGAATACGAAGAAAAGGAGCAATAAAAGAGAAGCCAAAAAGGGTTTGGATGAGGGAAGTGTTTCGTAGGCGGAAAGAGAAAGGCTAGTTTCATAACCTGGCGAGGGAGCGCAGGCTGGGCGATCGAGAGATTTATTTCAAGTATGAAATAAAAATGACTTGCATTAACGTTTAAAATATCTTGTTAAAATTTTTTACAAAGTAAGCTTGTAAATTAAAAAACGTGCCTCTCTGTTTTCTTGTGATTGTACTTGTGTTTGCGTTTGCCCTGGTTTACACAGGTGACGACATAAGCGTAATTATAAGCACAAACACAATTGTTCCTTTTTCTTGTACTTGCGCTTATGCTCGCGTCTCTTTACACGTTGCTTTCTTGTGCAGGCTGTCTTCGTAAAAGCGGTCCGGTCGATCTGGTTTGAAAAATAGATTTCGCTCATTTCTTGTGCGTTGCAAGACTTTTATGTGCTTATACTAAAACCACAATCCGCGTTATCGGATCTTTTAAATTATTGGAGTTTTGAGGGATTTTTGGTTCACCCGCTCGAACGCTCCTGGCGCCCTATATCAAGGGTTCAATTTGATTCAACTTTGAAGATCAATTTACCAAGAACTAACGATCGAAGGCTGTACAAAACAAAAACGATGGCCAGTTACTTCATGTCTTTTGAAGACACAAAGGTGACTTTCATTAACATTGAGATTGAATGAAGCTACCAGCGAGACTTGAAGACAGACACGGGAACACCGATCAACTTCAAACTCCATTTATGAAAAAGTGAGGAGGTCTTTTGCAATCAAACAAACGCAGCTGGAAAGTAAGTACCATACATAATGTCATTACTGAGAGAAACCTTGCGGCCCGTCCTTCATGGAATATTTATAGCACTCTGAACTTGCCTAATTTCGGCGATCTCCAAGTTTTGGCTCCACATTGAAAGACACGTTAACAGGGAGTGTTTCACCAACTTCGCACGTAGATAGACCTAAAATAACGCTTAATAAACGAAAAAGACATTTAAATGCATTACCGGTCAACTGAAGAAGAATAAACCCTCTTTTAACGGCATCAGCTTGCTTACCTGCCACAGATACATCTGATACATGTAAATGCTTCAGTGTTGAATTTCCCTGCATGATTTTACAAGAAAAGGACGATCTCTGCTGCCCAAGCACTGGATCCCTGAAGGTGCAAATCAAGTCACTTGATTTGCTAAAAGTTTTAGGTATCTAAGTTGCCTTTTGTCTGCCATTATCATTGTTACATCGACGTTTTTCCTCGACAAAACGGTGAACACCAATGAGGATCGCCGCCATATTTATCTTTTGGGACAACCGCTGACCAAATTCAATAATAGCACTTGTGAGGTCACTTGTGAGGTACTGAAGAAAGGAGGGTGTCAGTGAGGACTTTGAATTTATTGCAATAAAAGTTGTCATCATTTAGAATTCCTCAACGCTAAACCTGCAGACAATTGCAAAACATCTCGTAAATGAAAAACCCAGGAGCCCATGGCTCCGATAATGGGAAAAGTAACCTGTTCTCTTTTTCTTCACGGGGTCAAGTTGGCTCACTAGAATTGGAACAGCGCGGTATGCGGAAAGATTGAAAATAGCTTGGACGTTTGGTTCTCCCAACAAGAGAATATTCACGGGCCGCTGGTAGATGTTTTAGAAAATATTACAATCGAAAAAACGATGCGCACCAGCTGAGATTTTTACCCTTGGATTTAGAGTAAAATTTAAGCGGAAAGACCACGTTTTAAAGGCCATTTACACGACAGAAAAATTGGGTACGGACCCGTCCTAAAAGTGGAACGGACTGCATAATTTTAGCCGTTTACACGGATAATGTTTAAGCGCAGGTCGGACCGAAAGAAATCTAAGGACCAAATTTCGAAAGTTTCATTTACACCATACTTTTAGAGATTCGGACCAATTTCTGGTACGAGACTACAGTAACTGGTGCAGCTGTATGCTGCTACCGGGCATGCGTAATTCCTCTAAAACAAAATGGCGACGAATAGTTTCCTCCGAGAATATATCAATAAGAGACTCAACTTCTTCGTCCTTCCTTGCGGAGCAAGACTTTTTTTCCTGTGAATTCTCGCCAGCCGCCATGTTGAAATCAACAGAACTCTTGACCCCAGAGCTCCGCGGACTTTTAGTGCGCATGCGATCAATGAGGTTATTAAGCAAGCTGACGTAAGAAAATGAAGCAACTGGTACGGACCCGTGTTTTTGTGGTTTTGTATGGCCCCAAAACCTATGACTATACGACTATACCGATTATATGACTATACCGATTAGCTTCCAAGCAGTTTTTACGTTCTCACTATTAAAACGAAATTGAGCCCTAAGATTTGTTTTTTTTTTTTGCTGCTTCCTTAATTCAATTTAATTTATTGTGATATATTTTAAAGATCTTTACTTTGTTCGGATCATTATTATTAATTTAGTTAAGTGAGATTTAAAGCCTGATTCTCTGTTACCGTTTAATTGAAGTGCATATGGCATTAGAAATCCATGGCTTATTTAGGCGTCGTTTCGTTTTATTATTTATCAGGCAACGCTTAGGTGCATGTTTATCAGAAATTCTTTGAAGTTTGTCAACAAGGTTGTTGATACTTGATTTACGTCATCATTTACTAAGCCACAGAAGTCAATAGCAACACCGCTCTAAAGTCACCATGTCGCTTAAAAACGAGTCACTGTCAGAAATCTGGATTTAGATTTTAAAATCTGGATCTTCGGATTCCCAATCGAACACAAAATCCGAAAACGGATTTTTGGATTTTTAGTTGAAATCCTTACCCGACATGGACAAAATCCGTTTTCAAATTTTGTGTTCGATCCAGATTTTAATATCTAAATCCGGATTTCCCAATCAAAAGCACTCTGGATCGTTAGATTTCCAATTGAACGCAAAACCTAAAAAAGGGATTTTGTCGCGGATTTGACTGATTGCAATCTTTCCTGACATGAAATGATATCCGTGACAAAATCAGTTTTCAGAGTTTGTGTTCATTGGAAATCCGAAGATTCATAGTGAAATCCGCGACAAACATGATCCGTTTTCAGATTTTGTGTTCGATTGGAAATCGGAAGATCCAGATTTCAATATCTACATTGTAAATCCGAATTTTCCAGTCGAACGCACCCTAGTTTATGCTTATGGTTAGTGAGATCGAAGAGAGGTAAACCTATACTTAATTTTCGACTGATTCTCACGCTTTGCAATATGATAAAACAAATCCATACACAACTGTTCCCGTCTTTCGAAAAGCCAGCGTGAAATACGAGATGAAATGACCAGCGCATCGTTACAGGTATCATAGCAGGGCGTTAACGTTAACGCTCTTTCTGAACCATGTACGATATTTATGCGGTAAATACTAACTAAAATTAAACTATTGTCAGGCACTAATGCCAGCTAGTCGAACACTGATTGGTAGACAGTTAAAGGAAGAGGTTGGTTACCAAACTTGACAAAAGACGAAGCACGTTAAGATCGGAGCTTAGGCTTGATCACTGCTGAGCAGGGATCCTATACCAGGTCGATGGCAACAAATATATAACACTGAAAGATCTCAGTATCATTTGTTCTTCAGTGGTCTTCGGAAGATATTCAGTCCAAAAGATTATGAGATTTTATTTCGCATTTGTTCTGTTCTGATAATGTATACGCGTACGATATGTCATGAAATTCTGATTTCGATACATTCTACGCTTGCCTCCTATGCATTCTTGTGACTCCTCACGCAATCTATCCTCCTCAACGAACCACGTTCGTCGGGGAGGAGGAAAGAAAAGATTGGGTGACGAGCCAAAAGAATGTCTGCGAAGGAGGCTAATTCAAGGCCAGATTTTGCATGGTTCCTGTAATTATTTTGATCACTCTCGAGGATTATTGTTATCTTCGGGGCCCCGTTTCCGGTAACTTTCCGGGCCCGAAGAGCTAATCGTGAAACTACGATCCGCCTTTTTTTAGACAGCTGGTCTTTCAACAGATTTTCAAAACCCGATCGAACAAAATAATATTTTTGCCAATAACGAGGTTCTTCAAATACACCTAAAATTAAATTAATTGCGGGACTTTCGAGAAACGGGGCCCCAGGCTTCTCTCGCTTCACTGAAGGCGGGAAAGCCCAGAATGCGTTGCGAGCCTTGATCGGACATGTTGTCAGACCGCGGAAAAACAAACATACTTTCTCAAAACTGATTTTTGCATCGACATTTTCTAGAATCTCCACTGTCTTTTTGACAGACGCATAGCATCGGAGAAATGGTAAGTAGTTTTAGCACCGATTGAAAGTTGGTTGTGGCTGAGCTTTTGGGTGACTGTACGCAGAATTTGCAAACAAAAGCTTGTGTTGTGTTGATATTACTCAAATCTTGTACATGATCGTTAGGAAGAGTAAACACCGGGAATTATAAAATTGGACCAGTAAACTGCTTACTAAGACGTTGATCCCTTGTCGAAGCCCACGCGTTGACGCGCATTTGCATCTTGGCCTGGCGGTTGCAAACAAGCTTCTAACCTCCAATCCATGTCTTGTAAAAATGTATTTTGAAAATGGAATTCTTGTGTTGCTCCTTAGAAGTAAAGCGTAAAGCGTTCGCTTCCATTTGAGCTTGTAATGCTCTCACGTAAATGAATTGTAAGCAAAATCTGTGTGGTTTAAGAGTTTCCCGTATAATTCAGAGTTTCAACTTGTAAGGACAACGTATGCTCGGTCTTGCATGCAGTTCGAAATCAGCTGGCGCAGTCATCAAATCACTCCAAGAGTTGATCAATTCTGCATCCATCTCAATGTTTCTACGTTTCAACGGATATTATCTGCCTTCTTTTATTTGTGTAATTAGCAGCTCAGAGAACAACGCCACATGGTGTTCAGTTATTTCTCTTTTTATCTTTATGTTTGATAAATTATCATTAATTTTGTCACATCTTGAAAAGCTCATAAATTTGTAGCCCTTGGTTTGGAATTAAACCTATTCTTTTTACCCCTGGTGCATGCACTGTCAATAGTTATTTTTTGAAGTTTAGTACTGGGTGTTTCATTTCACTTCATACAAGGACACTATCTATTGAGACAAAAAAAAATGTATACATGTAGAAAATTGTATTAGGTCTCAAGTACAATATACAATACATGTAATTTGGAATTAATAGGTAAAAGAGTTAAGTGTTTCATACGTTTCCACTGTCCAATTTGAGAACTTTTGATCTGGCATATCTGAAATGAATCAGGCTAAATGATAAGATTGATTTCTTTGAAACAATGATTTTACTTCATTCCCTTGATATAATGTTCAGGGTTCCTGCTACTCCTTGAAGTCCTTGAAAAGCCTTGGAATTTTATTTTGGACTTCAAGGGTGCTTGCAAAGCCCTTAAAAAAAGGATTTTGTAGAAAACTTCTTGAATTTTTTCTTGGGTGAGAATTGTTGAGATTGCATCATGCTAAGTTAAAGGGACATTTCAAAAATTGAGCCCAAAATTGACAATTAGGGAAACATTAAAACCAAAAAATTAAAATGCTTGTGCATGCACTTAACTTGCAGGATATGGTAAGGAATATCAAGGTAGGCTTTTTCTGCAAAGAAAACACTGAAACACTATACATGTATGGCATAGCAATCTTCTTAAATGTTTAAAGCCTCCTTGAAAACTCAATTCCTGGTTCTTGAAAACTCCTTGAATACTCCTGGAATTTTATACTCAAAATCGAGCACAAAGCATGAATTTTCTCTTTTTGTCACCAAGTTTTAATCAGGTTCAAATTTAAGTTGCATTCTGACCTGTTTATACTGTACATGTAGCATGGACTTAATTGTCTATAACACTTCTTAGGCTGCATCATACAGAAAAGGAGCTTTATCGACAGGACAGAGAAAAAAGACAGGTGTGTATCTTTCTGATGTTGATTGAAAGTTAAATCATACATGATGAAGTGGCATTCAAAACCTTTAAATTAAATTCAGTAGCTTCATCTTGACCAGTTATTATCGCACGTAATTATAATTACAGCATACATGTACTGTATAATCTTTATACATGTAGAACAGTAAGGTGTAAGTGGTGCATGATTGGATCTCAAGATGCATTTGTCTTTACCAAATGGGCCAGAACATTCAATAGCCTGTGGCATATCTGGACCCCCTATTTCTTTGTAGAATCACTACATGTACATGTAGCTTCTACACACAGTTGATTGCGGGGACTGATTTTGAAGCTCGGCAAACATCAAAGGAGCAAGCAAAGATGCCAAGATTTAGGTTGAAAAGTCCACTACCGTGTACAATCTTTTGTTTTGGGCTCATACACTATGCATGATTTACGTAACCGAGATGTTTCTTTTGGTTAGTTCCTCGGTACGGAGTAAACAAAAATGAGAACAAAAACCTACAACAAAGAAATTTGGGGGGTTTCATAACCATTCCCCTCTATTAACTTTGATTCTTCTACAGTAAGTCAAAAGCAACAATTCCATGTCTATATTTAGCTCTAAAACATGTAGGGACTTGAATCTCCTTTGCTTTATTTCATACATTAACTTACACTACAATCTGTTCTTAAAAGCAATATAGTAACAAGTTTTAGTAACAGGACTGTATTGTACTGTTGGTAAAGACAAATTGTGTTTTTTGTTCTTGGTGCAGAAGGCCAATTTCAGTATCAAAATTCACCATAGTTATGGAAAGAACTCCAGCTACAAATACTGTACTTTTATTATCCCTGAGCCTTTAAAATCATGTTTACTGACATACATGTACATGTAACCCTTTAACCCCTTACAAAATTTGCAATTGGTACCCATTGACGATTAAAATCGTCTGGTGTTAGAGTAAAATCTACAAGTGTCATTCTTATGTAGCTGGGAAAGTGTTAAAGGTTTTTGAGTGGACCTGGATGTTCTTAACCCTTTAACCCCTACATGTATTTAGAGTGGCCCCCATTGAAGAATAAAATTGTTGGGTTTTAGACGTAGCAGAATCTTAAATGTCACTCTTAGAAGGGAAGGGGTCACAAATTGTAAGTCAAATGTCGTTGTACCCAATTTGGATTATTGGGGAATTCTGGCAAAGAAGTCCATATTGTAGCATAAGTGTAAGGGGAAAACAACTACCAGCTGTAGTTGTGTTGAACACTTCTACATGTACATGTATGTGGTCAACTTGACAAATTGAACGTGGTTCAGCATTGTCTGTACTCTTACCGACAACGATATTCGTCATCACAGTGGTCAAAATTAATATTAATTTTTATGGTGGACTCACTGGGCACACACAAGGCACAGCCTAGTCAGTGAGTCCACAACAAATTTTGACCGCTGTGATGACGAATAATTTATCGTTGTTGATAAGAGTACAGACTAGTGGTGGGCCGATGATCGATTATAATCGAAAGTTGATCGAAAAGTTCAAGCAACACGACAATCGATTTTGCTTTTTTCATAATCGATTGTCGCCGAAAAATTAAAAATTTATTGGGGACAAATAAAAGTATTGTCAACTCTTGTGTGAGTTGTCTTTTTTCATGGACTCTAACTTCTAAGTCACAACAGCAGATATAATCTAAGATTGCCTGTGTTTACCTGGCGGTACCCTGTTCGCTGTGTTGTTGTCACTTCAAATACCTCATGCTTATTTGAAAGATGTGGCATGCTAAGCCCTTTGTATTTTGTAAACAACTGAACCAAAACATAAATTACAAGCTCACTGTTTCGCGTTTGTATTATCACTACCGTCCAAAATAAGTTTTGAAATAGATCTCAAATGTATTTACCAATCACCAGCGGAAGATAAAGTCACCTCTTATCTGAGATGAACAATTGTTCGTTTTGGCTTGAAAATGTTTGTTTCGTTCTCCCCAATCTCTCCCCAATTCCCAGTGTCCTCTCTCAGACATGCCTCGCTTACATGTTGTTGACGAGTCCAACATGGTGGCTAA
Source organism: Montipora capricornis (assembly GCF_036669925.1). Classification (NCBI taxonomy): domain Eukaryota; kingdom Metazoa; phylum Cnidaria; class Anthozoa; order Scleractinia; family Acroporidae; genus Montipora; species Montipora capricornis. The sequence goes on along the minus strand of NC_090891.1, from coordinate 4,642,700 downwards.
AATGGACGAGTTGGAGATCTTTCGCTATCGTGGAAACGCCAGGTCAAAAGTGTGGGAATATTTTGGTTTTCATCAAGTGAAGGAAGGGCCCACTTTGACTTCTATTTAGATGAAAAATATGTGGAATGCTTATTGGTAGATTTTTCCGATTATAATCGATGATCGATCGGTTGGGGCAATCTGATTATTTCTGATGATCGATTGTGAAATCTCAACCGATTCCCACCACTAGTACAGACAATGCTGAACCACTTTCAATTTGTTTTTTACCTTTAGTTAATATCCAATGCCTAAGGGAGGCGCAGTGGCCTCGTGGTCAGTGTGCTTGACTCCGGATGGAGTGGTCCGGGTTCGGATCCTGGCTTGGGACATTGTGTTGTGTTCTTGGGCAAGACACTTTACTCTCACTGTGCGTCACTCCACCCAGGTGTATAAATGGGTACTGGCCAAAATCGTGGGGGTAACCCTGCGATGGACTAGCATCCCATCCAGGGGAGAGTAGAAATACTCCTAGTCGCTTCATGCTACAGAAACCGAAGATACATGTAAGCGCCGGCCTGGTGTAAGTGTGATAATGTAAATTGTACATTTTTCACACAATAATAAACTGTCATCATTTATTGCCAAATGCTACTATTTGTATCAGGGCCCAAACCAGAACTTACAGAAGAGCAGAAGCAAGAAATCAGGGAAGCATTTGACCTTTTTGATACTGATGGCTCAGGGACAATTGATGCTAAAGAACTGAAGGTACATGTACATGCAAGTCATGTATTATTTTTATAATAACTTTTCAGTGGACAAGACAAAGGCCATTCAATGTGTGTCACACTTAGAGTATACTGTACATGACACAATCATTTTTAAGTCTCAAGCTTAGAAGCAACAAAAGAGTGCAAGTGGAGAATATACTCTATAAAGTTGATGTTTTCCCCACCTACATATATACATTTATAATTTTCCCACCAAGTCGAAAAAGTTAAATACACATGTACAGATGTTCACATCTTCAAGTATGAATGGACGTTACTTGTTTCTAGGTGGCCATGAGAGCACTCGGTTTTGAACCCAAAAAGGAAGAAATCAAGAAAATGATATCAGACATAGATAAAGATGGATCAGGTACACACATCAGTAGAAATAATAATTATTAATAATATTACTAAATGTACATACATTGTAAAATGCAACAATTACAGTAAATTCATTCATTCATGAAGGTTGGGTATTTTTTGATAGCAATTCCTATTCCAGTGTAACAGTAACAGGATAAAAATTAATACTGTAGGTTAACTTTCTGAAAAAAGAACTTGCATTCTAAAAAGGATTGATCTTTTTGGCTGTTGGCACAATCCAGATCAGAACGGATCGTTGCCGGACCGGATCAGATCTGATCGGATTGAGAAAACGCAGACTGGATCGATAACAAAATTCTCACCAAGAGTAGACGGTCACCAAAAAACGTGCTGAAGAGAGGAGAGGTTGAATTCTGTGCCTTTGTCTCTTGTGTAGACTTCTCCTCATTTATTGAGACTCATCAAAATGTTTTTTTTTCCAGATGTGATTACAGATTCCGAAGCGGAATTGTGAAAGATGCAGTGTAACAAATTGTCGTCAATGAGCGAATTGACTCTATGCAATGGTCTACTTTTTCAAACATGAAAACTGACAACAACTCTTTTCTTTACCCCAGTCCCAGGATTGACTGTTATCGTTAATTTAGATTACTCTGTTCCAGGACTTGTGGTAAAAGTTGCATTCCTGGACAGGATTTGAACCCGGAGCACCCACTTTGAAGGAAACGTTTTTATCCACTTAACCACTAGAGATTAACTGGCTGACAATTGTACCGATTATTTACCAACACTAATTAGTATTATTATATCAAGTAATTGCTGACAAGTGGTGAAGTCTAGTGCTTGATTTTAAAATGGTTAGCTTTCTCTTGAGATTTGGCAACCAACATTTTCTCCTGTTTAAACATGTCTTTAGTGGGTGATAATACATGCTTACAGTGGCATGTGGAAGAAAAAATTCATAATTATTAAAAAATAATAATGTTTGGGCAGTTAGCGATGTGGTAGTCTAGTGTTTATGTGAACTTTCCCGGGTTCAAGTCCTGGAAGTTCATGCACTGCGGTTCAGATTTTAAAAATAGGTATACATTTCCCATAATCCTTATCAAGCGCTAAGCATTTTATATTATTGAGGATAACAGTTAATTTAGGGAAAATTAGAAATAGGTGATAATTGTCATTTCAGAGGTAGAGGATGGGTTGTTCTGTTGCTAAATCAGGCTATTGTACAATTGTCAGGGACTGGGGTAAGGTAAACAATTGTTGTCAGTTTTCATGTTTGAAGAAGAAGACAGTTGCATACACAGTCAATTTGCTTATTGACGACAATTCTTCACTTCGTATCTTTCATACATGTAATTTTACTTCGGAATCTGTTATCACCTCTGGGAAAAAAAAAACATTTCAATGAGACTCAAAAAATGAGGAGACAACTACACAAAGGAGAAAGGCATGTAGAATTCGACTTATTTCCCCTAAGCACGTTGTCTGGTGAAGGTCTGCTTTTAGCAGGAATTTTTTCATTGATCCGGTCTGATCCGGGTTTTGCCAATGGCTGATCTTTTGCAACCTTCATGTTCACTGCAGGATCTTATGAGGAATATTATTGTCAGTAAGACTTTGCGACCAGTGGTATTAGGCACATGAAAATCATGCCAAAACATCATGTTGCTTTCAACCCAGCAAAGTCATAGGGCCCCCTGCATGTAGATACACCGTAAGCCCTCTTGGGTATCCAAAAATTAGAAAATTACTAGTGAACTATAACTTTATTTATTCATTTTATTGTCTACTCTTTATATAACTGTAATTTGGTTGTCAAATGCCAATGTTATTGTAGTATTCACTGGCTTCAACTTGACTCGAAAGCCGTGTTTGTTGTTTGTTTGTTTCTCTTTGTACAGGGGTTATAAGAGGCAGTTTATTCATACATGTAGTTATTCCAAATAAACACATAGTGCTCGTAATCCAGACACCTTTATTCTGCTATCAGGAGCAGAATAAACAGACTTTTGTTCCTTTCAAAGCTGCATCCATTGGAAACTCTGCAAAAAATCCGAGTTCCAGATGGGATTTGAACCCACAACTCTCTGTGATCTAGTCAGATGCTCAAACCACTGAGCTACTGGAGACTCTATCTGGAGACTCTCTGACTTGATCATAGAGGGTTGTGGGTTCAAATCCCATCTGGAAACTCTGATTTTTTTCCAAGTTTACAATGGTTGCCAAGGCTGTTGCCTAACAGGAGCCCGGTAGCCTGGGGCTCTCAAAGAATAGCTCTGGGCGCCTTAATTTTTCACAGCAACACCTTTCACTTCATATGTTGGGCTCCTAAGTTCACAGCGTTTAGCTCTGAGGGCCCCTTTAAAATTTTCTTAGGCAGCAGCCTTGGTTGCAATTTCAATAACATATACATGTACATATATGTATGTCACGTTTGCTCATTTGGGTGCTATTCTTTTCATTTTCAAAATAAAATTAATAATAATAATAATAATTCCCAAAACAACATTTACAGTACAGTTGTACATGTGACTTGAGTATTCCTAACACTGTAGTTACATAGTTCTGTTGTATCCTTGAATAGTATCAAAGAAAGTGAGCTAAAGCCATGGTTTTCCTTCCTTTGCTTAAACTGTACAGCCAATTGTAGACAATATAAATACATGTACATACATTTTTTTTGCATATTTGGTAATCCAGCATAATAATATGCATGATTGAGTCCAATTCTCCAAACTACAAACTACAAACTTCCCCAACAATTTTGTCGGGGTCATAAGTTAGAAAACTGTAATTTAGGTTGTTACGTTTCCCTTCTTAAATAAAGTTATTGTATTGTATTGTATTTTCTTGAATGTGTTAGGTGAAAACTCGTATTCTAGTTTTTTTGTGGTGTGATGAAAACTTTGGAAATTCCTTTGTTTCCCAGGCACAATCGACTTCAATGAGTTTCTTCAAATGATGACGGCAAAAATGGTAAGATTTTCAGAGTGCTTTTGTCGACTCTGTTGTATAGTGCTCTTCAATTCAGCTGTCAGAAATATTACATATATATAATTTAAAGTTATTTCCCTTACATTATAATTTTACATATACATGTACATGTATTAACAGGATTTGAAATAATACCCATCATGCTTTTTTTGTAACTACGTACTTACATGTACATTATGGTAATGAACATTTCAACAACAGCAAATGAAAAAAGACGTACATGTAACTTGTTCACTTTAAGAGTGAAACGATTGCTTTAGTTTTTTTTTTGTTCGTAAAAAAAGTGTTCAAGGGCTGTGCCTGCTTTATACGTTCAGGCGCACCCAGCGAGAATATAGTTCAAAACAACTTAAACACAGCACTGTCACACGTATTTTAGTATTTAAACAGTAGACATAGGCATCTTTTTAACCCCTAAAAAAATTTTCATCTGTTCGGATTTCCCAGCTGAAAGTCTAGTGATCCGAAAATTATAGGGATCAAAACTTACCTTTTCGAAAATTTCAGCCAGAAAAAAGTCTCCCGGAAATTCTAAGTGACCTTTTTAGCGTAAAAATCGGGGCAATTATACTATTTTACAGTGTTCGAAAATCATAGGAGAGGCAGGCAAGCAAGAAATTTTACAACAAATGTTCCGAAAATTCTAGATCTCAAATCGTCTCCCGACCAGATATTTTCCGAAAATCGACGTTGGGTGCCCCTGTACCTTGTCGCAGTCAAGTAGAACGATTATCCAACTGTTGTATTGAAAATAGCCAGTTCTAGTCTCTCGACTGGTAAGGACGAGCGAAATTGTGGCGCGGGCGAGAAAACGTCAAGTTAAGAAGGGAGTAGTCTTGGGGCGGCAGGAGTCTTTGCTCGACCTTTTCTCGTCCTTGCCACAATTTCGCTCGTCCCAACCCTGCGAGAGCCTGGAACAAGCTATATCGAAAAAGAATGCAAAGTTCAAATAAAATTTTAGTATCAGGCATTTTAACAGTATTCTTTCTCATCAAATCAGCTCTCGGTTTTCAACAATGTAAAAGGCTAAAGATTGTGGAGGCAACGATTTGAGCAAGAATCTAATTGTGAATGTCCTTGATTAATCGAACTATCATTGCCCGAAACGGATGTTGAAATCTTTTCCCAGTCTCTTGGCTTTAGGGAAAGAAAATTACTGTATGCACTGTACATGTATGTGGCCTTGAGGTGTTCATTACGTTTTTTCTTACTTTGCAGAGCGAAAAAGATTCCAAAGAGGAAATTCTAAAAGCTTTTAAGTTATTCGATGATGATAACACGGTGAGTTTGATGCATATGATATCTTAATTCGTTGTTGCAAAATGGAAAAAGGAAAAGATCCATGAATCTGTAATACACTGTAGACTCTTAAATGTAAAATCTGTCAGGTTGTAAACGGGGTAAACTGCAGGAAGAACAGTGTTTACCAAATACTGGCCGTGAACTGTAGACCTTGTTCATAAATGGTACCTCCTTTATTATTATTTTGCTAATATGTTAATTAGCCTACCAAGCCTCATTTTAGAGCAAAGATTCTTTTGAATTCACTGTATGGTATTCCAGAGTTGGGGGGAGGGGGAGGGGGGGGGAGGGGACGAGGGGTACCATACAGTACAGGCCGCGGGTATGTCAGCATTACACGCGTGTTTCCTGCGCGAAAAGACGCCATATTGCACGCAATGTACACTCAATTTACATGCGCTAAACACGCGAGTAAAGAAAAAAACACACGTTTTTATTGACTTAACACAAAAATTTTAACAAAGAGTGAAAAAAATCATGGACACATACATCAAAAAGACAACGACTGATTTTCCCTTTAATAGCTCTTTTACGACGCCAGGTAGGTCGGCGTAAAAACTCATCCATCGCTTTGTGGCGTTCCCTCCACCCCTTTTCAATGTCTGCTGTTGGAACAGGTAATAGTTTTTGCACAATTTTCTTAATTTCTTTGGGTCAACTCTTTCCTTGCCTCGAACTCCCGCGATATTTCTTCCTTGCAATTCGTAAGGGTTGAATAGTTCTTTTAACGTATACACTGCGAAATTTGCGCGTGACCTAATGACCTCGTGGATAACTGGAACAGGTAGTCTGCATCCAACGTATTCTCGTCCATGGGACTAAGCGATGATGTGGCAGATCAAACGGCTGACGGAGTGGCAGGCAACGAGGTAGACGGTGTGGAAGAAAGAGTCAGTGGTCAAACTGCCGTAGTAGGGACTGTCGCCTGTACCGGGATGACTTGACTTTGAAAAGGTGCGAACAGCTGGTGCTTTTGCGGGCAGTAAGGAGAGGATGTCCCTAACGTCTGATCAAGCCACCGCTGGTTGCGCAGAAGAGTCTTCTGGTTTTCCAAAATTTCAACTTGTTTTGCGGTTACCGGGTTGTCACTGCCTATAGCGGCGTCTGGATCTGGAGTATGCAGATTTCGAAGCACTGAACCAATCAGATCTGCGGTTTCAAAGCTGCTGTCAACGCGTTCGAACTCGGAGGCAAGGGTTCCAAGGTTAAAGAATGAAGGTGTGTCCAGCCCCAAGAGTCTCATGTACCCGTCCCTGTCTTTTTCTATCCTTTTGTGCTCTTCGGCGTCGGTAGGTTGCTTAAGAGAACAAAAATTCACATTATTTCTGTATTCCTCAAAACATCTGATTATTATAACCCTTACATATCCTTTCGGTCAGGTCTTATTGACCCGCGCCCCTGGGCTCAGTTATTCGAAAGACGAAAATGTGATGTCATTATAATCTTTAGTGAAAAAGCTGTGGTGGACCGTGTAGACCGCTGATGCTGTTTTCATGTAAATGTCACAATATGTAGTCGGAACAATTTTGTTCAGTTTTGTAATCATTTGGTAGTTCCTTGAGCAATCTGTTCAACCGGTCTCTCCAAAGAATTGTTCATGCAGTAAAGGAATTAGCCTGTGTGCCCGACACGTCACTTAGAAAACTTGCTATCCTTTCTCCGGTAGCAGGCTAACCCGAAAGTAATAAGTAATGGTACAAATGAATCTCCATGAAAATGTACCTTTCTAGAACAATGTTTGCTAAGAACTGATTTTTCAGGAAGTGTATGTTCCCCTTTAATGATGTTGTGTCAACCGAAGTATACTTGTTTAACGCAAATTATTTGTGCATCGGTTCCAAGATGTTTTTAGCGTACCGTAAGAAGTGGAAGGGTGGAAATTGCTTCGTTTAATCTACCAAATTAGTTGTGTTAGATAGATCTAACTCACAGAAAGCACTGAATGGCCTCGGATTGCGTCGTTCCGCAAACCCCGCAAAATTCGCTTTATCTCTGGCCATTTTCCATGCACAGCAGATCGGAGAATTTCATGTTTGAAATTCAAATTTAGGTGGACGCAGAAACCAATAAGGGTTGAAACGTGTAGCGGCCCCTTGTGTGCTGGGAAACAAGCTTCCGAATATTCAATTTGCTAAGTACCATATTTGGAACAACAAGAGCGAGGGGTTTCCAAATATTGTACTTAGCACTGAAACATTCAACCAATCAGTTCGCACTGAATATTCGGAAGCTGTGAACGCGCGTTGCACGTTTCAACCCTTATGGGTTTCTGGTGGACGTCAATGAAATGTATCCATGACAATAGACTTTGTTCTCTTGGCGGCGGTTTAATTCCGATTTCGTCATGGAAACATTTAATTGACGTCCACCTAAATCTTTCTCTCGAAATATGAAGAAATGTCGTTGAGGGGATAAACCGCTGTAATACCCAACTGCTTTTAATTCTCAGCGCATCTTTCGGAAACGCTTTGTTTTTCTGCCAGTGTACACCACGATGTGCTCGACACGTTATTAAGCATACATGTACGTGATGTCAATGTGTTTTGTTCACAGGGAAAAATTTCATTTAAAAATCTCAAGAGAGTCGCCAAAGAACTGGGCGAAAATTTAACGGACGAAGAATTACAAGTAAGACAGTGATCGATCTTTGTATATTTTTCCTTTGGGTGAGAAGAAACAAAAAAAAATGTCCGTACTATATCATGTTCGTGTTGCAAACGTGCAATGGAGAAAATCATCATGAAATCTTCTTTGTGACTTTAAAGGGACAATTTTATGTTGACTTTGGTGGGTTTCTTCGTTGAATAGGCAGAGGAACTGGTTACAGTATTTACTAGCCAAGCTAGGGAGTTTGCTTAGGGTCATCTTCATGTTGGATCGACCTCAAGAAGTCGCTATCGGTTTCATATTTCGAGTTCAGTTCAGGGTTAACTTTCCTGAGAAAGTTCTTAAAATGATCTTCAGTCGTATTTTTTTCGAATTTCGTTTAAAGTAAAAATAATAATCTCTGTTTTCCCAGGAAATGATTGACGAAGCCGACAGGGACGGCGATGGGGAAATCAACGAAGCAGAATTCCTTCGCATCATGAAGAAGACGAGCTTGTATTGAAACACCACTTTGTTCGAAGATGTAAAAATGTTTCATAAGTGTACAGGGTCGTATATTTCCATGCAAAGAAAAGCAGTGCCATCTGCGTCATTCTCACATTGCCGTTCTTTTCCATGTTTCTGATCATTTGGAATCAGTTTGATAGTTGCCTTTGTAGTGAGATGGCTTTTGGCGTGAATTAATCGCAATAATTGCAATCGATTGGATTTTTTCCGGGTCCTAAAGATCGTCCGCACTGTAAGTCGGATACCACCCAGCCCTTTTCAACCTCTCATTTCATTGGACGATATTGGATGCGTATCATTCTCGTCACCGGAGCCTCGGATCGACCCAAGGCTCTGGGAAACTCAGTGTAGGAGAACATGCGCCGTAGGGTTCTTATAGCCAAAATTTGGCTCTTTGAACCCTACATCGCCTGCTCACTCCTAATGCTAACATGAATGCACGAATTAGAGACGCTTTTGATTGTTCTTCACGAAAACCAATGAGAAAACAGTTTGTTTCAGGGTTTCCCAGAGCTCTTCTCTCCTTCAGTCAAGAGAAGAGCTCTGGGGTCGAGATTGGGATGCATATCTGTTGTGTTTAGGATGACGCCCTTTTGTTTCCGTGAGTTTAAGAAACGACGACGGCTACGGGGACGACAACGCCACGAAACAATCATTTCGCCGACACTGTGCGACGTGAACGAGATGGAATGATCGTGATAGGGTAACGATAGTGCAAAATCATATTTTGAGATGACGTTGCCGTCAATGCATCGCCGTCGTAGAGCTGCGTCCAGACCCCTGCAAATTGTTAACGATTGCGTTACTTTCTGACTGACAACAAAGGATCTCTGACATCGTTGGCCTATCCAACAGACAGCGTACTCCACTGCGTCTCCCAAAATTTCAAAGTTCGTTTTAGTTGTTTGATTTAAATATTTATAGATGCAATAAATATCTTTCTAACATAGTTTTCTCTAGTCATACAGCATTTTTCTTGTTTTAAATTCAACTGAAAAAAAACGCGAACCTTAACTTACAGCACATCCCTAGGTTTGTAAGAGCTGTTTTGTGTGTATATATGGATACCTTAAGGTGCACATGTGTCATCGGTATTTCCTTTTAATTTAGGGTGCGTTCGATTGTCCCAATTCCGGAATAAGAATACGTAGAGTGATGATTTGAAGCAACAAGGATAATAAAGAAATGTTGAAAATAGCATTTTATCAGGTGTTTGACAATTTTAAGGTGAATCTTCGTAAAAACGAAGGATTTTTAACTTCTATTCCTTGTACTGTATTCCTATCCCGGAATACCGTCAATCGAACGCACCCTGAGTTACATTTTAGTCCGATCCTCTCTGTACTATATCTCCTGGGTTAAACCCTAAACTTAGGCCCTCCTAACTCTATATTTATTTCTATCATAATTGATATTTTGATTTGTTTACATTATCTTTTCTGAAGAAGGCGTTGGTTAAATTATCCATTTGCTCTTAACTTTTCGGATCAATTCGGTTTTAAGTTAAAGCAGAGTCAAACACGCGTAGGTATGGCGTATATTTCTGAAGCCGCCAGAAAACTGATCGTGTGCTTTTCGGGTGTCGTAATTTCTTCTTTTCGTTAAGATTATTGTGCTCAAAAAGTTCTTAGGACTTCGTGAATGGACCCAGACATATCACGTTATTGTAGGTTAACGTCGTAAACATAACCTTTTTTTGGTTGACAATTGACAAGCCTTTTCTAAAGATGGGAATATTTCACAATTCTTTTCTCTTTTTTTTTTTTCGTCTCCTCTCACCTTTATTTTCCAAATAATGTGTGGTTTAGGTTTTTAATGGACTTTACCAGGCCCATTTCCCCAGTTGCTGACGTGCTCTGACTTGCACCTCACAACATCAGTCCTAAACAAAAGGTATCATCTCGAGGCTCTGGGGAATAAATATAAAGATTTGTACGAGTTTATTCCCTTATTGGTTAACATTCACGGCCATCCCTCAAAATGACATTGGATATTTCGTAACAATTACATGACGCAATTTTCCCTCTTAATGTGACAAGCTTACCGCTGTAAAAGGAACGAAAACAGGCAGAAATAGAGCTTTAGTTCAACAAGAAATAGGGTGTCTGAGCTGAGCCTCTAAAAACCACTTTGAAAACGAAACGGTTAGCTTAAAGTGTCCGAAAAGTAAAAGGGGCTGCTATGTCACGTTATTTTAGGGTGTTTAGGGGAAATCTTTAGTTTATCCGGAGTTTAAAACTCGAAAATAGTAATGTGGAGTTCCTTTACTGATAAAATTACCGTTACATCACAAACAAGATGATTCTGAGCAAAAAAGACTTTTTTTTTAGGCGATTTGCCATAAACTTGAAAAACGTCGTGCCGACTTTTATCAAGATTACCCAAATGGAATCCGTTTCATCCATGCTTCTCTTTCCTTTTGCTGTATTTCTTTTATGTTTTTCAACAGTTTTAGGTAGTTATTGCAATGTTTCACTCTACGTTTTGGGCATTTTGGATGGCATAAAATTACATCATTTTGCGTGTCATACCTCCGTAAAGATAAACAGCTGCAGTTACCCTGGCCTCACCAAAAAATAAGCCCAACCCTTACACGCACCTTATAGTTAAAAAGCGGAAGCAAATGCCAAGACTTGAAAGGGACACTTCGTGTTGGATATCTAAGTCGTTCGTGCATTTCTGGAAATACCTGAACTTTTCCTTATCTCCCTTTCCTTAAAGTGCCCCTGTGACCAGAAAATCAATTCATATTTTTCTTTGGATTTCAAAACTATGTTAACAAAACACTAAGTGACCCACGTTTTAAGCCTTGATTTCAAAAGACACCTCTTTAGTTTAACTGTAATTTTCCTATTTAATGGTCCGCCATTACTAACATTATGTTCTTGAGAGAGCTGGTCGAGGAGAAAATGACGTCAAAGGCTCACTAGTTTAAGAATGCAGTACGTGTGTACGCCTCAGAATTAATATGCAGCACGGGGGTTTTGGGCTTTCAGACTTTTAAACTCACGCTTTGCATATATAATAAGCTGCGTTCACACGCTGAAATTTTAAGCTAGTGAGCCTCTGACGTCACTTTTCCCTGGATCCAACCGTCTGAGGTCCAATCGGTCAGTTTTGAACGTGAGTATTGGCGGACCGTGAAATCCAAAACTTACACTCAAACTAAACGGCCTTTGGATAAAAATCAAAGCTCAAAATTTTGCCAGTCAGGTGTTAAGCAAACACACTTTCAAAATCTGAAGGATAAAAGGAAGTGGTTTTTTTGATCACAGGGGCACTTTAATATTGTTGAGATCAAGAATTTTCAAGTATGGAAGGAAAAGGAACTGAACGAACTTTATTTTAGTGTCTAGTCGTTCTAGCGCTGGAGCACTAATTGAGGACACTGTAACCTGAAATCAACAATTGACGCAAATTAAGTCAAATGTTGGTTTTTGAGGAGAGGGGACAACCGGAGTACCCGGAGAAAAACCTCTCAGTGCAGAGTAGAGAACCAACAAATTCAGCCCACATATCACGCCGAGTTTGGGAATCGAACCTAGGCCACTTTGGTGGGAGGCGAGTGCTCTCACTACTGCACCATCGTGTATTCCAAAAGGTATGACAATGTCTTTTCGTCAAATTCTTGATAACCTGGGTATCCGAGGATTAAGGACGGTGCCTACTATTGTTATTGCGCATACGTTCTGCGCATCTCTAGATACTCGGATTTCCTATCGGTAGTGCTTACAAATGCAGGGATATTTTTTTATTGTTGATTAATTATCGTTGAGAAATGCCTGGTTACCCCCAATTTTCTTTTTGGATTTTAATAACACTTGTTCAGATCTGCTTTTCCCGCATATCCATACAACCGCGCAAAAATACCATTGAATTAGTAGGCACCGTCCTTAACTCTCTCGATTTTCCATCTTCTTGAATATTTGAGGTTTGGGTCTGATTACGAAGTCAAAAGAGAGGCCTGTCTTGGGGTGAATGTTGACAAGATTTGCCAAAATATTTTCAACATCTGAACATTAATCAGTTGAAGCTACATCTACGAAAGACAAAATCATAATTAAGGCACCTGGCAGAAAAGCGAAATAGGCCTTGTGCATGGTGACGGCATATGCTCAAAATTCACCACAAATTCATTTGGACTTTCAATACTGTTCGCACGTGGGTTTTCTTTCAAGTTTGCTCCTTCGAGATTTAGCCCATGCTAAAATTTACCAGTATGACTTTCGATTTCGAGGCTTGGTGGTGAATTTAGCCATCACGCGTAAGGCACATTGATTTAACGCATGCAAGTGGTAGAAGATTATCTGATATTGAAAGAGGAAACGAAGGACGAAGTTTTACTATGGACGACGATTTCAAGTGCGGAAGAGAAGTGATCCGGAAAGAATAACTCGAGCAGGGTTCGAGGTCTTGTTTTTTCCTGAGGAAGAAACTTGGACAGCTGAATGTGTAATGGTAAGCACTGATTCAATGCGCTGTTTCTCCCAGCTAGGGTTTCTGCAAGGCATTGTGTCGTATGCATGGTTAACGTTGAGTAGTCGGTTTCAACAGGGGAAGGAGGTGGGAGGAGATGACGTTTTGAAGTTATTTATACTTTTTACAGGGGAGTTTAATATATAATGGTAATTGAACTGAACGGAGTGCAATTTGGTCTGAAATCATACGTGTGATTTCAAAACGCGCCGCGCGAGTTCTATTTGAAATCACAAGTTTGATTTCAGACTAAAATTCCACGACACGAAGTTCAATTACCACTTTATTACATCCATTTAGAAATCATACAATCAGTATTTATAGCTAAAATACAGGATTATAGTCAGTACCAACATTTTATTGATCCAGTTGGGAACAAAAGTTTCCAAATTCGCCACACAATGGTTTTCTTTGTCTTTCATTTTCCTGCAATTTGATTGGTTACCTTAAACAAGCCATGAAATTTAATTGGCTGGTTTTTTTGTTCCTTTCTCATTGGCTGGGGAAATGGTGCGATTTAGAGCCAAAAATAGTGCGATTTGGGAATAAATCGCACTGCTGAGAGCCAGTCAGATTGCAAGGTTCAGCAGTGATTTCTAAATGGATGTAATAAAACTTTAAACTGCCTTGTACTCGTTTCAGAACCACTTCTGTACCGCGCCCATGAATTGATGTCGAAATCTTTTTTTAGAGCGGCATTAGAAAGTCAACCAGTACAACTTTATAGTGTCAATTCTATGTGCATTTATTTTTAATATAACATTTTGAAAAGATTTTATCAGCTTTCAAGAGCCAATGTTATTTATAATTACGCACTTACACAACCAGAAAATAAAATCATTTTGTCAAAACGTTAGTTGACCTTCGTGTAGCTCAGGTTGATTTTACCTCTTGCAAAGAAAGGCAAGTGTCAACTTTTTCAAACGAAAATCTTTTATCGAAGACAAATTTTAATTAAAGTAAACGAGGATATTGATGAAATGTATACCATCTAAATGTTTGAGAATGAACTACACCAGTGCCTCGATTATTTTAAAAACTTGCTGCGGCAAGCTAAGCAGCTCAGGGAAGACTTCATATTCAGCATCGCTATCGACATCATATTCAACGTTCCCACAACTGTCGTGTTCCTCGTCGTCATCGTTATTGCCATAGCAAAAGTCGCCGTTACATTTAACGTTTGCGTCATTATCAACATCACATCCGGCCACTTTATCGTCATCGAGGACATCACTGACTGCAGGATCAACAGAATCTTTAATAAGGAGTCGCTCTAATAAGGATACAAGCTCCGTAACGGATGGTGAGGTAGGTAGTGACACTTGAGATGTTCCAGTTTCATTTGCAATTGGTGGTCCAGTTAAGGGTGCGACTGGTAATGGTCGCTTTGTATTTTCTAGTTCTCCTAATGGTTCCTGGTTTTTAGCTTCTAATTGTGCGATTGTAAAAGCACTGCCGTTGACCGGCCATTCAATTGCTCTTCTCAGTTTTGCTTTCCTCGATTCCTTTACTTTTCGCTTCCTTGGTTTGGAACAGGAGCTTTGTGACACATTCCCATTCCTTGAAGCCAATGACATTTGACGGCGCTGTTGGACTGCAGTATAATATTCCTCCCGTCTTTTCTTTGCAGACGGGTCGGATGTCGTTAAAGGTGAGTTGAAACAACTAGCTCTCCCTTCGTTCCGTCTTTTCTTCTTCTCGTTGGACTGTGTGACTGCATTCTGTTCTTTCCTTCTGTTCTTAGCTTTAATGCGTGAAATGGAATAACTTTGGTTAGCAGCATTTCTTCTTTTCTTCCCTCTACGAACAGCAGAGCATTGTGGGCGTGTTACATTTTTATCAACATTAACCCGAGTGTAGCAGATATCGCAGACAGGTTCGCTTTTCTTGTTCTCTTTCTTGGCATTAAGTCCTTTATCTCCTTCTAGCATTTCGTTTCTAAAGAGACTGGAGGAGGCGTTAATCGAGTCCGTACTTCTTGGTCTTTCATTGTTAACACTTGAGCTAAGTGACCAATCAGTTTCTTGAAATGTCCTATTCTTTTCTACCTTCGCTTGCTGGAAAGAAACGACAATCCAGGCTTTTTTTCTCTTCTTCTTTTCATCTCTCTTTAAGATCGGACGCCACTTATCTTGATTTAGATTTCCTTTCTTGCCCGAACTGTGTTGAGGCAGCATCGGCTTACGGAAGCTCAGGACAGTCTCTCCATATTTGAAGTTCACTTCAGTTCTAATTTCTGCTGTGACTTGGTTCTGATGTTTGTGCTCTTTTTTGAAAGAAACTCTTTTGGTTTCTTTATCCCGATATTTTACTCCATCAAGTGCTAAAGCTTGCCTGGGAGTAAACGCAACACCACAAGAACTACTGCTTTGATCAGAAAAGTCAGTGTGAGCAAGGAGAGATTTTAATGATTGTCGTCCAGCGGAACGATTTTCTAAGCAAAATTGTCTGGCATCTATTGGACGCTTCATCGTTTCTTTAGGTTTGAGGTATTTTTTCTTCTGGCGGAGGTCTTGCACATCTTCGCCTTTGATGAAGGCTATGAACAAGCCATGTTTATCCCACACGATCGCCTCGTTATCTTCACACCCATGCAGCTCATCGAATAACTCTAACTCGAGTTGAACAAGGCCAAAGATCTTGTCCAAAGCACTGGAGCATATATCGAGCAGACAAATCAGTAACGAGATTGAAACAATCGCAGTGGTGGGGATACAAAGGATGATGATTGTAAGTAAGCTTACTAAAGATGATCGCATTTCACTGTCCATCTTTTTTTACCAAAGTGATCGCGACAACCTGAACAGATGTCTTTTACTTTGTTTGTGACGATGCACCACTTGGTCTGTTTCGTCAGTTCGCTTCTACAGCGCGTGCATTGAAACTCGCGCGCTCACACATGAGCTCGATATACATGGCGTTTTACCCTTTTTTTTTTATGGCTACGGGAACTAAAGCACGTGCACCACCCAAGTTGAGCTGTTTGGTTGAAGCGAGTATCACTATGCATGGACACGAGTGGGTGTTTGTGTCCTTAAATCTAGCGGGGTTTGGCGCAGTACATGTGATGAGAGCTATAGGCTTGTGCCCTGGATTGACTTCCCTACTGCAGTTAAAGTGTGGCTTGTGTTTGTTTGTACTTTTACTATGCTCTAAAACGTTTTTTTTTTTCGGGTATTCTACTTGCCCTGTCATCAAAAACGGACACATGATTTGGTCTGTGAAAAGTTTGTCATTTGATTGGCTGAGATAAGCGCGTCAGTGTGCTCATCTACATAAGCTTAAAAGCCCACCTTCAAAAGACAGGCTTTTCGACCTCTTTTTTTTTGTTATGGAAATTCGCACTGCTTATCGTAGTAATCTGATCAGATGAATTTCAGCTTTGACGGGATTTTCATATATGAAAATTGTTTCACGGCTCGCGATTCCAGTGGTTGAGGGTGGGCTATTTAGAGTGATTCAATGTGTTGTTATTAATTTTATTAGTTTACAAATTCAGTTAATTCCGTTGACTAAGTTTAAAGTTTATTTAGTTTAGGTCCGTTAGCAAAACTCAAGAATACTTTTTTCCCGGGGCACAAACCAAACATTTTTCAACATGACTCACAGCAAAATATGTTTCACTTGAAATAATGTCTTTTTTTGTAAAAGAAAGTACATGTATTATCATATGACTAGCGGTTGTTGCGCATGCAATAAAAGCAGTGGTAAGGTGAGGGGCAAGGATTGTGGGCTCGACCAAAGAAGATATTGTGCACGAATGGTTAGCGAATAGACTGACGGGCCTTTCCATGGTGCATTTGTCAGGGATATAGAAGAATTTGCCGTTGAAGAATCGCATTGATATGCGCTGCGCAAGATTACGCCTTGAGAACCAACTCGGTCAAGTGCCACATCCGCAAAACAAGTCAATTTTCTTTGTGCAGACAGCAGTGCAAAGGATCTTCGGAGAATGTGGCAGACAGTGAGTGGATACATTAGGTCAGCGCACTGATTGAGTACGGAAAGTGCCTTGACAAAGTAGCATTAAGAGTCCATTGTCAATTGAGCAGGAAATTTGGCCTTAAAAGTGGAGGAAAGGGGTAGGAGCACCATCCTCTGCTATTGATCACGAATGACCAGGTGAAACTGATGTGGGACAACACTATCATCGCTTATAAACGGGTACCGCAAAACAGGCCAGATGTCACCCTTGTTCTGAAAGATAAGTAATGGTAATTAGGTAATGGTGCAGGTGATGTGGCTGCGCCGGATAATCGGAACGCTGCAATGACCGCCGTTTGGAAGATTGAGCGATTTAGCTTTTGAAGTAGTAATTGTGGTGCTATATCATTAGAGGCTCTTTGATCAGCCTCGAAAGATTTTGTGTGTACCTAGCAATCGAGATGTTATTGGGAACGCTTAGATGACGGCCTTCTTGGGAACAGCACATATCCTCAGGAAGATGTTGAATCTCTAGCTGCGGGCTGAGAGCTGACACTTGACATGAAATACCCGTTGCCTCCCTCGCCTGCGCATCCATTGTTTTGGCAACACGAGCAGTTTGTAACCTTTTCTCTAAATTCTGTTCTCTCTCCATAAGCCTTTCCTTTGAATGTGGATCTTCGAGGCCCAGCACGAACATAGACGTAATCCACGAATATTCTTTATGACCAAGGTCGCAGTTCTTAGCTAGAGTTTTCAAGTCGCTACAAAATTCGTCGACCGTTCCGCCTTGATGTCAATTTTATTCCGATGTATCTCTGAAGTCCAAACAAGACATTCTTTTTGATCGAGTCTGCTCGCAACTTTGTAGAGATCCCAGGATATTTTTCAGCACCTTCATGTTTCGGCTTTATTTGTCGCCGCACTAGGCTCGGGCGGTTTCAGGTGTTCCATCCCACTTCTGATACCATGAAGTGTTATCGTAAAGGTGCAACACACACAAGATGGCGGATGTACAGAACACTCCTTTATTCCCGACACCATGTGCCTGGTGAAACCGCTGACTTGATGTTACAGTGGTCGTTCTCTATTGAGACTAATCTGTGCCCGCTTATTGCGAAAAATATTTGAAGGATAATAAACACAATAGCCTTCATTTGGCGTGAAAATATGCTCGGATATTTGTCCTTAGACATTATCTGTTCCTCGAAGCTCACAGTTTACACCAGAATTGCGTTTAATTTTTCCGGAGGACACAATTTTCTTTGCCTACGAGAATAACGTTATATTCCGGATTGACGAAAATAACACCCAATTGCCTTTCGATATAAGCTAATTCTGAATGTAGTTGGATAGATTCACTTGAATTCAGGTTTCACGACCTCAACACGGGGCTTTCAACCACGACTACAAGTAATGAGTTTTCTACTCACTTTTCATCTTTTCTCTCAATCTGAAAACCAAAGGACTACCCCGTGCAATATTACTATAAATATTAAATTGAAAACAAAATGATTTGAAGACAATAGAACTGAGGTCTTCTTGGTCCGAGGGCGGCCGGGGTGTAATTTTATGCAAATTGTACCCAATTTCATTTCAGTTCGGTTATCAATATCATTTTCTTTCTGCCACATGTACAAACATTGCTTTCGGATTGTCGACACAACTTACATATGCAGGTAGGGCAGTTTTTTTTTTGTCATCAGAGCATGAGTGGTACAAAGAAGCGTTCATCATAATCAAGTAATGTTGATTAACGTATAGTGCATACTTCCGCCACTATAACTAGTAGGTTCGACTAATCAAACAGCTTGTAACATGGTCTTTCGAAAAGAGCAACTTTCTAAAACTGCAATGCAAAATGCTTCCGCTAGAGATTGTATGGATATTCCCACATAGTGATATGCTTCTTTGTTGGAATAACATTGCCTTACGGTTCAAGCTCGTGTACTTAAGTGTGATAATTATCTTTGAAAGCAATGCAACGGCATATGTATCTTTCTTGTTTTACTTGCTAAGAACTGTTCACAACGCGAACGTTTACTATGATCGACAGGTGTAACTGACAATATTCATACGTTCGTGTCGATCCGCGAATTTCCTTGCCATTCTTTCCTTTACAGTATTTTCTTATTGTCATCTTTTTGGTCGGTGTGCACAGCACATTTTCGTTCGAAGGTAAGCTTTCTTCACAATAAAAGGAACAAACGTTTGACGTCACAGGATTTTCAAAGGACAAGTCCACCGGGTGACGAGAATTCGGTTGCTGGCTTTGTCATCGACAATAAAGTTGACAGTTACTTGTGAAAATACATTTTTCGTGGTTAGTCTCACGAAGCTCGTTTCATGCCAACTTTATTGTCAATTTACACTCGTGAATTTGTGCGGTCTGGAATCCTTATGGATATGGTAGAGGTCGTCCTCTATCGAGACTACTCTGTGCTGTATAAAAAGTTTTCTCGGCCCCCAAATTAATCTCAAAATTGTTTTTCTTTTTCGTTGAGCCTATTTGAGTTACTTTCAGTTACGTCCAGTCAGTTATGATATTGAAAGGTCCTCGTTTTTTTTGCGGGATAAAACAATGCTTTCCTCATGAACACGCAGTGGTATTGTAAACAATCATTAATTTAACAAATTATTTCTGACCCTGGATGTTTTCTTTCGAAGAAGCCGATTTTTTCATTGTACTCGATTGTAAGGGAAAGAAAAAACCGTTTCGATGTTATTTAGCTAAACAATGATTCGATTGGCATAAAGGTAAGGCCTTCTTCACCCGTTCTAAATGTTGGTTTTATCTAGGTTAGTTTCCAAAAATTGTCTCTCTTTTCCAAGATATCTTTCTTAAAGAGATCTTGGCTCAACAGCGTCAAATTCACCACCCAAGTTGACGAGAACGACGAGCGCTGCCCAAACAACAGTTTCCTGACATCAATCTACCGGAAGAGGAGATTAACAAGCCTCAACCAAAAAGGGATCATTCACATCTCGTCAGCATCTGAAAATTTATAAATTTACAGGTAAAATTATTTAATGATAAACTCATTAATATAAGGTAAATTTGGAGTATAGGTTATTGCGAACAAAATTCCTTTATTTTTGAAATCGAGGATATTTCTTCTGACTATTTCTAGTCTACGGCTCTAAAAAACTGAGGAGAGGCTCATCCTGGTGTGGCATCCCTAGTCAGCGAGGTATACAGCTTTTATACTCTTCCAGTTTAATATAAAAGCAAAACCAATGAATCCGGACTACCAAAGAATGGTGTTTAATTTTTCCGGAGGACACAATTTTCTTTTCCTACGAGAATAACGTTATATTCCGGATTGACGAAAATAATCCCAATTGCCTTTCGATATAAGCTAATTCTGAATGTAGTTGGATAGATTCACTTGAATTCAGGTTTCACGACCTCAACACGGGGCTTTCAACCACGACTACAAGTAATGAGTTTTCTACTCACTTTTCATATTTTCTCTCAATCTGAAAACCAAAGGACTACCCCGTGCAATATAACTATAAATATTAAATTGAAAACAAAATGATTTGAAGACAATACAACTGAGGGCGGCCGTGGTGTAACTTTATGCAAATTGTACCCAATTTTATTTCAGTTCCGTTATCAATATCATTTCTTTCTGCCACATGTACAAACATTGCTTTCGGATTGTCGACACAACTTACACATGCAGGTAGGGCAGTTTTTTTTTGTCATCAGAGCATGAGTGGTACAAAGAAGCGTTCATCATAATCAAGTAATGTTGATTAACATATAGTGCATACTTCCGCCACTATAACTAGTAGGTTCGACTAATCAAACAGCTTGTAACATGGTCTTCGAAAAGAGCAACTTTCTAAAACTACAATGCAAAATGCTTCCGCTAGAGATTGTATGGATATTCCCACATAGTGATATGCTTCTTTGTTGGAGTAACATTGGCTTACGGTTCAAACTCGTGTACTTAAGTGAGATAATTATCTTTGAAAGCAATGCAACGGCATATGTATCTTTCTTGTTTTACTTACGAAGATCTGTTCATAACGCCAACGTTTACTATGATCGACAGGTGTAACTGACAATTTTCATACGTTCGTGTCGATCCGCGAATTTCCTTACCATTCTTTCCTTTACAGTATTTTCTTATTGTCATCTTTTTGGTCGGTGCGCACAGCACATTTTCGTTCGAAGGTAAGCTTTCTTCACAACAAAAGGAACAACCGTTTGACGTCACAGGATTTTCAAAGGAAAAGTCCACCGAATGACGAGAATTCGGTTGCTGGCTTTGTCATCGACAATAAAGTTGACAGTTACTTATGAAAATTCATTTTTCGTGGTTAGTCTTACGAAGCTCGTTTCATGCCAACTTTATTGTCAATTTTCACTCGTGAATTTGTGTGGTCTCGAATCCTTATGGGATATAAGGCGAGATTTATGTCATCATTTTGTCAGCGAACGAGACATTGGGCGTGATGCCCAACGAGTTTGCGAAGCAGGAAGGTCTCTGAAGAGTCCCATGGTCGGGATGAAACAAGCTTCGTAAGACTAACCACGAACAATGTATTTTCACAAGTTACTTTCAACTTTATTGTCAATTCTCACTCGTGAATTTGGGCGGTCTGGAATTCTTATGCGATATAAAGCGAGATTGCTGTCATAATTTTGTCAGCGAACGGGACTTTGGGCGTGATGCCCAACGAGTTTGCCAAGCGGAAAGATCTCTGATGAGTCCCTTGGTCGGGATGAAACGAGCTTCGCAAAGCCGATGACACACGGTTAAACATTCCGGGTGCAACATTTGTTGCTCAACAAATGTTGAACCATGTTGCACAGACGTGTTGACCGGAATAGTACGAGCTGATCTCTATTTTCGTTCAACATCGTTCAACAACGTTCAACGTGTTGAATGGCATATTTTAACATTCAACATGGCATGACACACTGTTCAACATTTGTTGAACAACAGCTGCAACATTTGTTGATCAACAAATGTTGAACCGTGTATCACCAGCTTAAGACTAACTAACCACGAACAATGTATTTTCCCAAGTAACTGTCAACTTTTTTGTCAATTTTCACTCGTGAATTTGTGCGGTCTGAAATCCTTATGCGATATAAGGCGAGATTGCTGTCATAATTTTGTCAGCGAACGGGACTTTGGGCGTGATGCCCAACGAGATTGCCAAGCAGAAAGATCTCTGATGAGTCCCTTGGTCGGGATGATACGAGCTTCGTAAAGCCCATGACACACGGTTCAAAATTCCGGGTGCAACATTTGTTGCTCAACAAATGTTGAACCATGATCCACAGACGTGTTGACCAGAATAGTAGGAGCTGATCTCTATTTTCGTTCAACATCGTTGAGCAACGTTTAACGTGTAGAATGGCATATTTTAACATTCAACATGGCATGACACACTGTTCAACATTTGTTGAACAACAGCTGCAACGTTTGGTGATCAACAAATGTTGAACCGTGTATCACCAGCTTAAGACTAACTAACCACGAACAATGTATTTTCACAAGTAACTGTCAACTTTATTGTCAATTTTCACTCGTGAATTTGTGCGGTCTGAAATCCTTATGCGATATAAGGCGAGATTGCTGTCATAATTTTGTCAGCGTACGGGACTTTGGGCGTGATGTCCAACGAGTTTGCTAAGCAGAAAGGTATCTGATG
>NC_090891.1:4605135-4615135 GCF_036669925.1 Montipora capricornis | reverse complement strand
ATACGGGAGAGAAAGTCATGGATTCACAAGCTAAACAGAAAGCAACACATGATGTACACGCTAAGTTTAGAGAGTTCTACCCTTGTGACAGAATCTTGATAAAGAACCTGCGGAAGGAGAACACCTGGTGGCCAGGCTCGGTAGCTGAACGAAGTGGGCCAAAATCTTACATAGTTTTGCTCAACGATGGTCGAGTTTGGAAACGACATTTGGACCATGTTAGGCGTGATAGCATGCACAGTGCGGTTTCACAGCAAGAGGATGAACGAGAATTTAAGAGCGACGCCGCAGATCCAGCTCCATACACCTCAGGAACAAAGGATGTTCCAGTATCTTGTCAGTTACCAGCAGACCTACCTGTCGTGAGACCAGCAGATTCTGGCGATCAAATTACGTTGGAGACGTTAGAATTCCCCCCAGTCGCAGAGAAGTCAACACCGGTTCAGGGTCAATCAGCCGAGATGGTTCGGACGCCACTTCGCCGATCCAGGACAGTGCGCAAGGCACCGGACAGATTGATCGAGAAAATATGACATTCTTGGACACCTTACGCTACATTTGTTAAAGTTTGTAATAAATTTCGGGACATTGTTATAAGATAATTAACGTATCGTTTTCAGTTCATCAGTCTTGGACAGTTAGTGGTTGTAAAAGCGTCCTGGGTAAGTTAGCAACACCCGAGAAAGGGGGACTTGTGGTGTATTTGCCTCGGTTGGACGCTAGCTAATTTGCATATTGCAGGTGTATTCCTTCTGGTTGTGTTTACAATATAATAATGTTAAGCTGACTGTCTGTTTATTATTCACGGCAACGACGAAATGCGTTACAGTCAGAGTATTTCTTTGTCCTTGTGTGGGCCCATTTCAATTACTAGGGCTATCGCTCACATGGTTCATATGGGTAGAATAGTAGCACTTCACGTTACCCTCTAATATAGTTAAGTCTGTTGAAATATAAGGGCTACACGGCCAACGTTTGCAAAAACCTATATAGCTAACCCTTCCTTGTACTTGTACTATTCGAAACTAGCCTATTAGTAAGGCCTAATCGGAATAGCAATGGTTCTTTTGTCCTCCGCCATTTTAGTTCGGTATATGACAGTCTACCCATATCTCGAGATCCCAAACGTTGCTAGTATATACAATCATCCACCCTCGCAAATTTTCTCTGATTAATAAAATTGTTTCTGGAACTCATCCATGCCGTATTAACGAAATATGTTTCTGTGTTTTTTGTCGTTTAGGTAAATGGTACATCTATACCCATACTTCCGTTATACAGAGAATGATTAAAGTAGAAAACATAGATTACCTCTCGTCCTCTAAGATGCGGCCTCCAGTAAGAGTGTGTTTCGTGATACTATAGCAATCTCCTTGAACAGCATCATTCATCTCAATCTCCGACAAATTAATATGTCTTCAATGACAAATGCAATCATTTTAAGGAGTATCTCTTCTCTTGAAGACGGTTTTCTTTTTCGTTCCAGAACTCCCAAGAATCAGGCTAAGCCAAAATGCAATCTGTGTTAACGGTCATTTTGCTAAGCAATTGCTTCCTAATGCTCCCGTTTCTTGGTCTTGCGCTTCGACACAGCTTCCGAGAAAGAATATTCTATAAATTGGATGGTATGTCATTGATTGGAAATGTGACAGAGGAGACGAAAGTCTCAGATCTTTGGTACTGTGTCATTCTATGCTTGGAATATGGCCCTCTCAGTTGCCTGTCATTCAACTTCAACAAAACCAAAGATACTCGCGATCTCCATGATTGCCACCTAATCAACTCCGAGAAATTCTTAAAACCTCAACAAATGCAGGAACGACCCTCTTTTGATTACTACGGGACACCTTTTGAGGTAAGTAGCTGATTGCATTACTCTTCTGCCAGTCATACGTTTGGTTGACCTCATCAGTTTATCACTGAAGGTGATGATGTCTAAGGGAGGGATTATTAAGAACCTGACAGATTCAACTTCCTCGATTATTCTTCTCTTTATCGTCAATATCTCCACTCAACGTATTGTTGAGCAAGTCTTGTCAGGAAGACAATAATAGTTCAGTTTATCAATATAGTTGAACACCGCCGCATTCTTCATGAAGTTTGTGCAAATAGGTCCCATAAAATAAGGCTCACACTGTCTTTTTTGGGGCAAACCGTATCACGCTTAAGCCTCCAAAATTGCATTTATACAAAGATTCTTCATTGGGTCTAAAATTTCCATAGGATTATGGCTTGATAACTTCACAAATATATTTTTTGTATAATTACTCCTAAGTTGCTAAATCTGTTGATAACAAGAGTACAACACAGACGATACTTTTTTAATGGCGACGAACATTTTTTTCACACTTTTTCTGTAAAAAGAATTGCTAGCATTATTTAGCATTTTGCATAACTTTGATCTAGACTTCAGCACTCCAAAGATTTTAAATGCTAAATTTTAGAATTCAAAAGCATTGTGATGATTTTCTTTTGTGTTCGAGAGAAGGATTTCTGTAACTGAAGTATGAACTGAGTGCATCTGAACTGATTCGAAAGAAGTCTGAACCTAGCTGGTCAGCGGTTAACTTTCAGAGGCCGTTCACGCGCTTCCTCGAACCAGATGGCAGCTCACAGAAGCAGAAAATTCTGACAGAGAACATAGACCAGTCCCTTCAACGAGCAACAGAATTGAGCTCTTGTTGACTACCTCCAGGCCAGCGTCATGTCACAGTGCAACAAGCGCTAATTAGTACGCAGTCATCGGACTATGTCCATGACTTGGCGCACTTGCGACCAACATTTTCTTCTATGACTTAAAAGTCCAATTCTATAACAGCAGACACGACCGCGTCTACCACAGGTATAGTCAGATGCTGCTGGTGCTGATGCTGTTTTCTTCGCTGCTGCTTTTCTCTTTGCTCTCAGCCTTGTCTTTCCTACATGGAGTGCCCGACCGGACACAGACCTCCAATCGCAACGATCTGCAGCATGTGTCTCCCAGTTGCCTGTTGGCAGATCAGTGGCAAGCATGTCTCTCTTACAGACATCCTTGAAGCGCAGCTTAGGTCTGCCAACAGGCCTCGACCCAAATTACAGCTCACCGTACAGCAGATCCTTGGGGATTCGCCCGTCTTCCATTTTGTGCAGTGGCCTAGCAACATGGAGTGACCTCAGTCTCAGCTGTCTTAGGAGGGTGAACATGAGAGAATATCGGCTCTTTCAAGTACCTCATTGTTTGAGACCTTATCCGTCCACGATATGGAAAGGATGCAGCGAAGACCTCTCATATGGAAGGTGTTCAAGCGCTTCTCCTGCCCAGCATAGGTTGACCAAGACTCGCTGCCGTAAAGTAAGGTGCTCACGATGCAGGCACGATAGACAGCTGCAATTTTAGTCTGGGTAGTTAGTTTCTTGTTCTCCCACACTCGAGCCCACAATCTTTGCCATGTTGGTCGCAGCCTTACCAATTCTCTTTCCGAGCTCCACATCAAGACAGGCGTTGTTGGAGGTGGCAGAGCAGAGATAAGTAAACCGTGGCACAACTTCCAATGTGTAGTCTTCGATGGTTAGAGCAGGCGTGGCTTCATTGCCTTGGCACATGACTTTCGTCTTCTTTAGGCTAATGGTAAGTCTGAAGGCCTCGAATGCACTAGAGAACTGGTTGAGATGGCTCTGGAGCTTTTCTGCGCTGTGATCAACAAGGGCAGCGTCATCAGCGAAAAGTAAGTCGCGTAGGATTACTTTGCAAACTTTGGTCTTTGCTCGGAGGCGTGCAGGGTTGAAAGGTTTCCCATCAGAACGAGTCCGTAGTCAGTGGACTTGAATACATGTTTCATTAGAACAAAAAAGAAAATATTGAAGATAGTGGGGCCAATACCCAGCCTTTCCCCCCCCCCCCCCCCCTTGCTGTTTAGGTCGAAAGCCTCAGACGTGCTTCCGTCATGTAGCACAGTACTCCGTGACCCGTCATCAAACGACTTGATGAAGCTCAGGAGTTTTAAAGGGAAACCGATTAATTGCAGGATCGTGAAGAGGCAGTCTCTACTGACAAAGTCAAAGGCCTCGTTAGATCGCTAAATGCAATGTAAAGGGGCTGATGTTGCTCTTAACACTTCTCCTGAAGTTGCCTCAGTGAAAAAATCATATCCACTGTCGAGCGTTTGGAGCGGAAACCACACTGGGATTCAGGGTACACCCTCTCAGCGAGCTTTTGTAGGCGGTATAGTGCTACTCGGGCAAACAGCTTTCCGGCAATGCACAGAAGTGAGATGCCACGGTAGTTATTGCGGTCACTGCGGTCTCCCTTGTTCTTGTACAGGGGTATGATTATAGAGTCCCTCATCTCCTGTGGGACGGATCCTTCCTCCATCAGTCTTGATTTGTCAGTAATAGTCTCACCAGTTGATGTCTTCAGTGGTGCGCACTTAGACTGTGTAGGTCCAATTGTCTTTTTGATGCCCTCAAACATGCCCCTCGAATTTCCAGTGTCAGTGGCTGACTGGATCTCAGCACAGAGATTCATCCAGTAGTTATTAGCAGAGTTCTTGCATTCTTCTTTTGAACGTCGTCTGGTCTCTCGGGGTGCTTCCAGAGAGCTAGGTGAGGGGTTACGCTGGTAGTTCTTCGATAAGAGGTTGGAGAATCATGATATTTGCGTTGAACCAGTCTTGGCTTTTAGGTTCCTTCTTACCAAAAGCATTTAATGCTACAGCATGGGTCGTGTCCCTGATGTGACGCCAGTGATCATCTGTATCGAGCTCCTGGCAGTCCCCAAGCTTCGAGTCAGGATGTAATTGAATAGAGATACATTTTTAGGGATGTCAGTGGCGGCAGTGTTGATACAAAAATTGGCCGGTTGCTTAGCACGATGGAATTTCTTTGGACGCAACTGGACCTTAGTGCAGACAAGAGAGTGATCAGCGTCGCAGTCAGCACTGTGGTATGTTCTTGTGATACGAATGTTAATAAGATGATCCCATCGTGAGATGATGAGGTCCAGTTGATGACAGTTTTTAGATCTGGGGTGCATCCACGACAACCTATGATGCAACTTCACGCTAAAGAATGTATTTGTAATGCAGAGATGATGGTAAGTGCAAAGCTCCAGCAGACGTTGACCATTTTCGACATTTTTGACAAACGCTAAATAATTAACTGTTTATCATTGGACAAGTTTTGGCTGTATTAGATGGTTCATAAACAAACAAGTACGCACTTTCGGCTTTATTCAGTTGATGATAAGCACACATGGTGCCCGGGTTTCTACGTTTTGCTTGAAATAAAACAAAGCATTTTCTGGAAGCATTATTTTGAGAATCGATCATGATTTGAGCATTTTTGTGGCGTAAAACGAGAATTGCTGCGAGGATAAAATGCCAGTGTTACTAGCATAATCGGGAAAGGCCTAGTCTGGGATACGGAAAAAAATTCTGGTGTGCCTTCCAAGAGTCGAACTACGACCTTCCGATTGCTACTTCGGATGCCCTATCACTGAGCTATAGCAGACTCTTGCGGGCTACGCCATTAGGGACGGTGCAACCTAATCAGAAGACATTTTTTTCCGCGGTGTGGCTGCGCAGAAAAGTAGATCTTAGTTTGGGTTATTGGAATGTGAAATGAAAATAGAAGGTAACCATGCATTTTTTCGGAGATAACTTTAACTAATGTTTGCCTTAAACGAAGAGACATAAGTTCTTTCGCAGTTTTTCTCGACACAAACATTTACTTACAGAAAGACAAAATGAGCATCCAAAATCTTTAAAATTAATATATAGTAAATTGCAACCGGATGATGCTATAAATGGGTTTTAATCAGAAAATGTGACGACAGCGCCATTTTTGAGCCTGACACCCCTCCACTATAGTTACCAAAAAGAGCCCTTAAACATTTTTCACGCCCCAGAAAATTAATCACTTCCGACTTCAATAAGCCTCAAACTTTCATTTTACATAACAAAAAATAGGGCTCACCACGCGATTTTAAAAGTTAAACTGCTTTTTTTCAAAGTTTTGTCATTGATGTTTGCAGTTTTGTCATTCCCATCCCCGGTGAATCAAGACATTTGCACTTATTTTTGTGGTGCACTCTGGGATATTTACATTGGCGATAAGTACACAAAGAAAAACGGTTTGCTTTTTCCTTGATTCTTTGGGAAGATTGGGTCTTTTTTCCGGAAGTGGCTCTTAAGTGACCATAGTAAAGTTGCAAGTATATTCGGAATGAGAAATCTAAGTGATTTTTGAAGTATACTGCATTGCAATGG
Source organism: Montipora capricornis (assembly GCF_036669925.1). NCBI lineage: Eukaryota > Metazoa > Cnidaria > Anthozoa > Scleractinia > Acroporidae > Montipora > Montipora capricornis. The sequence goes on along the minus strand of NC_090891.1, from coordinate 4,608,890 downwards.
AATTTAACCGTACACGCTGAAGTGATCATGGCTTCATCCATTATCAACTGTTTCTTGTGATTAGGTCACTTGCCTTTTGAAGTCCATTAAAATTAGTGAACTAATTTTTGTCGGTCTTCATGGCAGCCGATTGTGCAGAACAAAAACAATAAATGTTTGCCTCATCCTTCTTGGTAATTTTTTTTGTACAACGCTAATTATTACATTGAGAGTGTTGATGCCAGACCCTGTGTTGCCGTCTCCGAAGAGTTTACTGCAACTTTTTTTTTTCGTAAATTCGATGATAAACATGCACCTCTTCTGCACCGTCCACTTTCTCGCTCTGATCGAGCATTGTTCTACAATGTAGATTTTTCAATGATGTCGTGAAGGCAGCTGTTCCATCTCGATTTCTTTTCTTTTTGTTTGGTCTTTTGCTGCCAGAGACATGTTTTTCGCATTACAAACGAATAAATCTTCCGAGGAAATTCAATAAAAAAAAATCGGAAAAGTAATTTAACTCGAAAAATATAGAATAAGCGTGTGACAAAATGATTGGGTGATGCACTGAACGTATGCCCAATGACAATAGGTGGCACCGTCCTGAAACTAGGCTCGGGTCGGAAAGTCGCACGTTCGACTCTTGCAAACGAGCACTCGGATTTTTTTCCAAGCATCCTCGAGTCATCATTGAAAAAATATGACTTCTTCCTTTCATTTACCGGGAATAACAATTTCCATCTCATTCATTCATTCATTCATGTCAAGAATACACCAGTCGGTTATCAATAGAAATCCTCACTCGTTCGCTGCGCTCACTCGTTCGTTTACCAAAGTATTGCAACCAGTGAATAAAAATCCCTACAAAGTACTTTCTATGCTGTAATTTGTTTATTATATATATAACGAAAATTAAACATTTACTTGGAATCACTTATATTTTTACCGATCCCATGACATTGCATTCCGAACAGCAAAAATTTCAAGACTGATATCTAAGTGAGCGAGCATAACAATAAAACAAATCCTGTTTGCAGTCCAGCAACAAGTAGCCATATTGGAAGCGCGTGAGATAGTCTGGGCCGTGTGACAAAACCACGTTGTGGGGGGCGGGAAAGATCGGGAGAGAAAAACCTCAATCCAGGTTACCTAGCTTTGGACCTCAAAAAGGGTGGGTTTTTTTTTTTTAAGTTTCTTGCCAGGTTCTTTCCATGCCTTACATCCCCATGTCGCAATGGAGGTACATGTGTTAGTGGATCAGAAGTGGAAGTGTTCTCGTGTGACTGCCCGCTTGAAATCAAAGCATTGCCTTATACTGACGACAAGTGTAATGTTGGTAAGTTTGGCAATTTGGGTTCTGGAATATAAGAGGGAGTATGATGTTTCTGTCCTAATCCTAATTCGAACTCGAGCATAATGCCTTACTTACATATCGATGCATACGTAAATCCTGATGAACTAGGCGTTTAGGATCCCACATGAAATCCTAGTAAAAGAAAGGACTAGTTCCCACGATGTAATACGTTTGCCGTGGACGCGACACGTAAACTGCATATTTGCACGTTTGGGTAAGCAACAATACTTTCGATTCGTAGTAGGCGACGAACTCAGTGATCTACTAATCAACTTATAGTTCGACAGGTCACGTTAATCAACTGTCACGCTTTCGTTTACTCTATTACACTAGTACAAAAACTTCGAGGTGGTCTTTAGACAACGGCTTTACGATGCTCAAACTTGTTCAGACTACAGTCAAACCTCTAGTATTGGGCGCCCTCTATCAAGCGGTGACCTTCTATTTTAAGCGGTCACCTATCAATTTCCCCAATGGCTAATGTTGTTGTATTTCACCTCTATTTAATGGTCACATTGTTAGATAACAATCAGTCAATGACATATTTTTTATCAGGAAGATAAGCGAACCGTGTCCAGTTTCTTTCACAGCTCATCAAACGCAACTACGTCTCTGTGGTGGGTTAACCGGAACCCACGTCGAATTCTGCTTTTACCAGTTTCCTTTACATACTGGCAAGGAAGCTCAAGGCCAAAGCCCGACCACCTCTGTTTATTCGTTTCCCTTTGGCTATGGCCTTTCCACTCTTCGTAGGCCTCTTTAGAAACTTAGTAAACCATGAAGCCATAAATTGTGGGACATGACCAATAACATCGAATTTGTTAATTATTAGGATGAAGTTCAACTGTCTGTCCGGTTTCCACGTCATCAGTAACTTTTCTTCGACCGCTACTGAATTTAAACAGAAACCCATAAGAGTTGAAACGTGTAACGGCCCCTTGTGTGCTGGGAAACAAGCTTCTGAATATTCAATTTGCTAAGTACCATATTTGGAACAACAAGAGAGAAACATTCAACCAATCAATGAGTAAAATCAAAATATGAATGATCTCGTTCTCAGAGATAAAGTGGAATAAAGTAAAATAGACTCTTTTTCGACCTTGAATTGACAAAGTTTCCTAAAGTTCTTTCACATCACGAGCTAGTACTTCTGTGATTTCTAATTTTAGCGTGATTCCTTTTCGCTGGCTTTTGACAGTTGACTCTGAAATGGCCTTTTTTCCTTTCTGTTCGCTTGCTGAGGTTTGCTTGTTTGTTTTCTTTTAAAACTCGTGCGATTGAAGAAAAATTCATTGCCTAACTGGTGAATTCCACAGTAAATTTAACTTGAAAAACCGATGTTGCACTCATCGCTTCGTGATTCATCCAATATCGCTTTTTTGCGTGAAATTTACCGTGGAGTTCACTAGTTAGGCAATGAATTTTTCTATAGAAGAAAGAAAAAGAAAATAGTTTAATCAAGCAGTACCCAGAAACACCAAAACGTGGACAATTCCAAAATCCTTTAATTTCACTAACCGTACAGCCAGTAAGAATAAATAACCCTGGATTTGTGAACGATAAAGTGTAAATAGTGATTAATTTTGCTCTTCTGGTCAATTTCTGCCACGTTATGGGTTTAATTTTAGAAAACCTCCATTAAGCGGTCACCTAGCCATTTCCCGAGGGTGACCGCTTAATATATATAGAGGTTTGACTGTACTACGAAAACCACGGGGTGCGCGATAGTCTTTGCGTATTTGACGTAGGACGTCATAAAATGCGGTGCGAAAAATCTCAAAAAAATAGGTCACCTTGCAACCACAGGAAACCCAGGACTATGAACTGCCTTCTCCTTCGTCAAACGCAATAATGACTAGAAATAATCCCTAGGTGTGCTAATTCAGGGAATTAATTTTGTTGCCACCACGAAGGTTCTGAATACTCTTTCTCGTTGAAATTGCTTTGTTCAATTCGCTTTCTCAAAGCGAAAGAGGAATAAGAAATGACTACAGAAAATACAATTATGTAAAAACGAAGTGAGGCATTGTGCTCGTTTAAAGAAACAAAAGGTAAATTAAGGTAAAATTACTTTATTCAACGTCAGTACTTCCGTCGGCTCTGAGACTGAGCTGGTATCAGTGGAAGCCGACGGTGCGCAGGGTTGACATGACTTCCCTGTTTCTTACGGCTTGCAGGGCCACTGTTTGGTCACAAGTAAGGTTCCTATATTTTCTAACGCGTTTTCTATTTTGCCATTTGAATTCGAGATAACTCCCTCATCAAGGTATATGTAAACCCTCCCGTAGAAGGTGTTTTCCTTGTGGCAGTTGGTACCTATCGACTAAACTATTTTGAAGCTCAGCGACTTTGCCAGATACATGAAGCCACATTGGCCTCTTTGGATCAGCTCACACAGGCTTGGCAGGCGGGACTGGAACTC
>NC_090891.1:4595135-4597635 GCF_036669925.1 Montipora capricornis | reverse complement strand
CGTTTAAACAATCTTTTAAAATCTACATCCAGTTTTCAATCGCATAATCTAAGAAAGTCAAAATACAACCTTCTCATTCCTAGACCCAGTACTGAAGCAGGTAAGCGAAGTTTCCAATATCGTGGCTCTGTTCTCTGGAACAGCTTGCCTTTGAGCGCTAAGATACAGCTAACTTTTCGTTCCTTTAAGTCATGTATTTTTATTTAATATTGATAAGTAGTGATAAGTAATGAAATCGTTTTTATAGTCTTAGTATAACTTTGTACAGATAATAAATTTAGTTAGATATATTAATTGGTTAATTAATTAATTAATTAATTTTGTATTTGAAACACGGCTCGATGGAAGAGCATGTAATGTGAATTGATACCGTGTATGAATAAAGTTTTACCTACCTACCTACCTATCAAGGCACCTTAATATTTGTAGGGGCTGGACAATCTGCGAGCCAGGGAGTCACGCGGCGAGCCATGCGAATTTTGCATTTAAGTCTAAGCACCCATTTTAAATAGCCCTGATAAACTGTTATTAAGTGTAAACACCCATTTTAAAATGGTTAGCTTTCAATAACTGTGCGAATCGCATGTTGACTAGCATGGCTCATCATGTTGGCTCGCATCTCTCGCAGCCATGGCTGGCATGGCTGGCAACACTCGGATTTCTATGTGCTTAGCAAAACAACGATTTTGTGTGAAATGAGTGATTATTGACTTAACTTTCACCAGATTTGTACTCCTTTTTTTGCCTTTTATACGGACCTTTATGTCAATTTGTCTACCTTACTACGAGATATGTTTAGTACTTGTCTTATTTCTACGATTTTTTTAAAAGACGAAGAAAAATTCGCATCTCTTCTTTGATTTCTTTGAAATGTTTTGTTGTTTCCACACGCCGTGAATTCGCTTTGCATCTGAAATTGCTTTGGATTAAAAAATCCTGACATGTTTCAGCAGCAGCAGTAGTAGTAGTAGTAGTAGTAGTAGTAGTAGTAGTAGTAGTAGTAGTAGTAGTAGTAGTAGTAGTAGTAGTAGTAGTAGTAGTAGTAGTAGTAGTAGTAGGTCTTTAATGTAATGCAAGGTTTTAAGTCACCAGATTTCTTTTATGTTCATCATAGTTTATTACATGTGCATTTATCTAAAGAAGTTTTCTTTTTCTTTTTTTTTTTAAGGAACGTCATGGGCTCGACTTCGTGTTTCCTTTTCAAATCGAAATTTTTGTCACTTTTATTCCCACCTCTTGAAGCCGGAAAATGCATGTTACGTTAGATTACGTTGGGCTACGTTGCGTTAAGCAAAGTTAAGTTAAGTTAAGTTAAGTTACTTGATTTTACGTTGTGTTATATCTAAACGAAAACATTTTCGTTGAAACGACTTGCGCAGCAATTTTCAGTAGTCTGTCAATTACACAGCATACCACATGCAGACCCATGATATCACGGGAAATTTATCATTGACTTGGTGTTGAAATTTCTCTGTCACGGGGTCAAGTAGACCTTATATAGTACTTACTGTATAGCGAAGTAAACGCACTTTCAAAATAAAATAAAATACACCTGACGTGACGTGCAACGTAGTCTTATGCTTCCCGTTTTTATTTACTCTTCCCCCTCAACACTCCTCCCCCCAACCTCCCAACACTCCTTCCCTCCCATTCCCCTTCAGGATTGGCCTAAATTAAAATGACTTGGAACCCGGCTTGCCCCAGTGGAGTTCGGTTGAAATAAGCCGCCAACGTCTCCCGAATAGCGTCGATTTTATTATCAGTGAATTGGTATTAACCTTAAACTAAGCACCAACCAAGTAGTGGGAACTCTATTGATAGCTTTTACCTCAAAACACATTAGGAAGTTGGACTACATTGGCAAGTGTTTCAGCTTAGACATCATATGAACTATCAGGAAAATTTGGTTTTATCAAACGTGTTGATAAAGGTCGAATTACCACCGTGAACGATTTGGAAAGCTGACGTTTTGAACGGTAGCCCTTCGTCAGAGAAAATAGAGGAATTGTGGGTGTTGTGGATGTTGTTGGTTTTTATGCGGGTGTGGAGGAGCTTTGCCATTGGTGGAAATATGGTAGCATGAATTTGTCAATAAAGTAATGGAATGACTGGCGTTCATTGATTCCGTAAGGATAGAGTGTACCTAGTCGAAAGATGAATTTTTGTTCCAGATTCTTGCGCATTTCTGTGTTCCCGTGGTGTAAGGATAGGCTACGAATTGTCATGTTGTGGTGGGAGTGATTATGAAGATGAAAAGGGCGCGCAACTGGTTTTGATGCATCTGTGTCGTTTTTTTCTACAACTCGTAGGTATTCGCGAAAGCGGTCCGCCAATCTTCTCCCTGTTTCGCCTATGTAGGTCTTCTAACATAGTGTACAGGTTATAATAATAATAAGTAATAAGTAGGCATTTATATAGCGCCTTTATCCAATGTCCAAAGGCGCTTTACAACAATAAAAATCAATATTAAAAAAACAATAAAAGCTAAGAAATACTATCA
>NC_090891.1:4582635-4590135 GCF_036669925.1 Montipora capricornis | reverse complement strand
CCAAGCTAAACACGATTTTAACAGATGAGCATTGGAAATACTTTCCGACAAAACAATTCTCGTTCTTACTAAAAAACCGCAAGCTTATAAGGTAATTGTAGTAAAAACTGTTCATAATACAACACAATACATGCTTAATTCACCGCTCCCCACAGGGGCTTTTCAGGGCCAATGAAACATAACGAAACGGCGGAACGAAACAACAATAACTGTTAAGAATCCCAACTGGCCGGAGGCAAACCAGATGGCTATTTACAAGTGCAGCTGGGAAGTTGAACCAGGGACTACCAGGATCAAATTCAACGAATGGTTAAAGCACAGTTAATAGATGTAGGATGGTTATGAAACTCGACAAGTTTCTTTGCTTCATGTTTTTGTTCGCTTTTTTGGCCTTGACTCTGCACAAAACCCGTAAAAAACACGCTTTTTTCGGCAGGATAACCAATCAAAAGCTTCGACTAATTTATTCGAAATTAACTTGCGAACCAAAAACAAAAGATTGTGCAGGGTCACGGTCAGTTCAACATCTAATTGCGACTGTATTGTTCCTGCTTTTGAAATTCCCAGGGTTCCATAACCAGTCCCTAGATTAACTGTGGTCAGAGCGAGTCTTGAACCCGGGATCTCCGGATCTCAAGGCCAGCGCCCTAACCACTGGACCACACTGCCTCCTTCATCTTTTGTTCAAAATGTTTAGGGCTGAAGAGTTTTTCAGAAAGCCATTTGTATGTGTTTGTCTGTTATTGCCATTGCGATGCTATCATTACCAGTGATCTAAAAAGTAATACCCGGTCTGTTACGAGTTCGAATGTTTAGAGGAAAGGTAGCTTGCAAACTAAACTGAACGCAGGGTTGTCGGAACAACAACAAGAAGATTTATTCCAAAAGTGAACGTAGTTTCCACGAAGTAAAACTCTTAACACGTACTCGACAAACTTACACAGCCTCCGCCAACTTGAATGAACACAGCTTCTGTCACACTTGACTAAACACGACTAACGCCAACTCTCTTCGCTTGTGAAAAACTAGTTAGAAAAAACACTCCGCTTGGACTCGTCTACTTATATACTCTGACAATAAACTTCTAGAACTTTCTAAATTAGTAATGAATCTAATTATAGAAAGATTACAAAACACACCGATTTAGAAACGCTTACGCACGAACCTAAATATAAACAAACTACGAACTCTCGCGAAGCTTCTAGACAGTAACGCTTGTCACGCAATACTATTTTTCGTAACATAACCCCCTCTTAAGAAGAAATTTCCTAAATTTCTACTAACAACGAAAAATTAGTTAGATAGTACCAACTGAGGAGGCAGTCCAGTGTCTCTTAAGTTATTCCTCTACTCTGCTTAGATAATCGGCTCCTACATTCTCAGATCCCTTGATAGCCTCAACTCTGAAGTTGTAACTCTGAAGAAACATAGCCCAACGCATTAGGCGTCCATTTGCAAACGTCGCACTGTTCATGTACTTCAGTGGCTCGTGATCTGTTTGTAGCACAAAGGGAACTCCATACAGATAAAGGTGAAACCTCTTGAATCCCCACACAATGGCTAAACACTCTTTCTCGATGGTTGAATAATTACGTTCTGCACTTGACAATTTCTTACTTGCGTAGCAAACCGGGAATAGCTTGCCATCATGTTTCTGCATTAATACAGCGCCAATACCACTGTCGGAAGCATCAGTCTGCAGAAAGTAGGTTTTCTTTGAGTCTGGTAGTCGAAGGACTGGTTCCTTTGTTAGGAGGGCCTTGATACTCTGATAGGCTTTCTCCTGTGCCTCACCCCATTCAACTTTGTTAGGTTGGCCTTTACGCGTGAGGTCTGACAGCGGGGCTGCTAATGCTGCGAAGTTAGGGATAAAATCTCTGTAATATCCAGCCAAACCCATGAACGATCTTATCTGCTTCTTAGTAGTTGGTCTTGGAGCATCTCTAATCTTCGTCACGTTGTCTTCATGAAGACCAATTAACCCTTCCTCCAAACGGTGACCAAGAAAATCAACGGTGTTGACTCCAAAAAGACATTTAGTCGGTCTTATGGTCATTCCAGCAGCTAATAATCTTCTAAACAACTCTCGAAGCGCCTTGATGTGCTCTTCCCACGTACGGGTGTGAACCAAAATGTCATCCCAATAAAATTCAACGTTGTCCAGTCCACGCAATAGCTTCTTCATGGCTCTCTTTAAGGTCGCTGCGGAGTTGATCATACCAAACGGCATCTTGAGGAATTCATACGATCCGTCAGGCGTCACGAAAGCGGTCTTCGGTATATCCTCCTCAGGAATAGAAATTTGCCAGTAGCCCTTGCTCAGATCAATTCTGGTAAAATACTTGTCACCACTCAACTTCTGGAACAAATGCTCAGCAGTTGGCATAGGCTCAGGATCAAAAACGGTTAACTTGTTCAGTTTACGATAGTCCACGCACACACGATTTGAGTTGTCTTTTTTCTTAACAACTACAACAGGAGAAGCATAGGGCGAACTTGATTCTCTTATGACTCCCATCTTAATCATGTCTGTAATATCCTTCTTCAGCGATTCTCTTAAGCTATACGGTACTGGATATGGTCTTGATCTAACTGGTTGGTCGGATGTAAGCTTGATATGATGCTGAGCCAAACTTGTTGTGCCTGGGGCTTCTGTGAACAAGCTCTGAAACTCATTTGCAAGATCCATGAACTCTGCTCTTTGCTCATGAGAAAGGTTATCTCCTATGGCCACATCATTGACTGACTCTTTCGCGACATAACCACCAATCTCCAGAAAATCAATACTATCCACAGGGTCAACTTCTTCTACTTCACTCTCAACATGTTCGTTCTTACAAATGTTATCGTTCGTTTCAACAGCAACTGCTCCAACGGAAACAGGATCCTCACGCTCAAAATACTTCTTCAGTAGATTAGCATGGTAAACTCTCTCTTTTCCTTTGACTCTCACTCTATAATCATTGAGACCAACTACAGCACTGACCTCAAATGGACCTTTCCACTGCATTAGGAGCTTGTTGTGGTCGGTCGGTAGCAGCACTAACACTTTATCTCCAGGTACAAACTTCCTGACTTTAGTCTTCCGGTCGTAATAATGCTTGCCTTTGTTCTGGGCTTTCTGAAGCTCGGTGTGCGCCAGCTTGAGGGTATCCTCAAGCTTCTCGCGTAGCTCAAACACATACTGATAGCTGTTCTTTACTTCAGGCTCCTCCAGCTCTTTCGTCCAAAGCTCTTTGAGAATAAACATCGGTCCTCTGACAGCTCTTCCATACAGCAACTCAAACGGCGAAAAACCAGTAGACTCCTGAGGAACTTCACGATATGCAAACAGCAACGGGTTAATATAGCGATGCCACTGTCTTGGCTGTTCGCTGCACAATCTCTTTAACATGCTCTTCATTGTTCCATTAAACTTTTCCGTCAGGCCATTACACATAGGATGATATGGAGTCGTAGTGAGCTGTTTGATGCTCAAAAGCCGCGTCACTTCCTTCATACACTCAGAGACGAACTGCGTACCAAGGTCGCTCAAGATCTCTTCAGGCACTCCCAAACGACTAAAGATATCCACCAACGCTTCTGCCACAGTCTCAGTATCAATGTTCTTCAGCGGGACAGCTTCAGGATAACGAGTTGCAAAGTCAACCAATGTCAATATATATCTATGACCGTCCTCACTCGGGGGAACAATAGGTCCAACCAGGTCGATTGCTACTCTCTTAAATGGCTTGTCAATTAATGGCATCTTCTCTAGGGGAACTTTCGGTACGGAACCCTTGTTAACTGTCTTCTGACATACATCGCAGGACTTGCAATAACGAGTCACGTCCCCTTGAATGCCTGGCCAATAGAACGCGCTTTGAATCTTATCAGTCGTTTTCTTTATTCCCATGTGACCTCCCATGATCGATCCGTGCGCTAGTTCCATTATTCGACTTCTCAGCTGCACAGGAACCATAACCTGCTTCAGGGGTTTACCTCCGTTCACATAAGGGTGCTTGTAGACGCGGTACAGAACTCCACCTTTCACTTCAAATGAAATCTCAGCCTGGCCTCTCACAACTACATCATCTTTCTCCCAAAATTTCTGTAGGCTCTCGTCATCACGCTGCATCTGCTTGAGCTTTTCTCTATCAACTACAGGACCTTCTTTAGTATCTGGTACCTTCAACGGAATATGTTCTCCAGCTTTCTTAGCTTGACTTCTCGTGGTTACAGCACAAGCTTCTTGTACAGGAACTTGCCAGCTTGGGTCTGGGTCGTCAGCGGCTCTTGCGCCTGGTACATTACCAATAATTAAATCATAAACAGCATCGGGAAGACACTGCGCTTCCACTTGGCCCTTAAGATAAGGTGTATCAACATCAATCTTTGCGATGGGAACTTTCCTTGCCGTATTGTCAATGAGCAGCATAACATTAAATTCGCCAGTAAACTGATCCTCAGACACAAGGTCCCTCTTTACTACAATTCCACTACAACCAGTATCTCTCAAGACATCAACAGGCTTCTCTCCAACTCTACCTTTCACGACAGGCATTTTACTTCTATCTCCAGTGAACGGTTCAACAAAAGCACTACTCAACAATGGGATCTTCTTACCACAGGCTAACAGCAGCTTATCATCTTTAATACAGGCCTTAACTTCTTCATCAGTAGGTTTAACCTCAGGTGGCTGAACTAAACAACTGGCACTCACTTGACCACGCTGCACAGGGTTACCATCCTTACTTTGTCCTCCTGATCTGCGTCCACCTGATCGACAGTTTCTAGCTTCATGTCCCTGCTTACCACATAGAAAACACTTTCTTGTTAGGGTTGGGCAGTTGACAGCTTTATGACCTCGGGTGTTGCACTTAAAGCAATGCAGAGCTGGTGGATTAATCTGCATGTTCTTGGCTTCGTCCCTCTCAGGCTGCACTGTTGGCTTTCTGCCCGCTGAGCTGAACAAATGTTTACCATGAGCCTCCAAGTACTGGTCAGCGATCTTCGCAATCTTTGCTAGAGTCTCAGGTGCCCTTTCTCGCAGGTGAATTGCCAAATCCTTAGGACAAGAGTCAATAAATTGTTCTTTCACGATCAAGTCCTTAAGACCATCAAAGGATTGCGCAGTATTCGAAAGCTCGAGCCACCGTAACAGGTATCTGTCCAGTCGCACAATAAACTGCTCCGGACTTTCGTCAACTTCTGGTTTGGATGCTCTAAATTTTCGACGATAGCCGTCTTCGGTAAGGTCATATCTCTTCATTAACACAATCTTTACCCTGTCATAATCCTTAGCTGCGTCCTCCGATAGACGTGAATACACTTCTAGTGCCCGTCCAGACAACAGAGCACTGAGCTTCGATGCCCATCCATCTCTTTTCCACTTAGCCGTCTCCGCAAATCTCTCGAACCTCTGCAAATACGCGTCCAAATCGTCTTTACCATCAACAAACGAGGGGAGTTTAGGTGCCTTAGCCCGATCCTCTCTCACTTCAGGACGCCCGTCAGCACTCTCCACAGCCAAACGTGCAATTTCCAGCTCATGTTCTCTTTTTGCGGCTTCAATAGCCTCTTTCTGTTTCAACAGCTCGGCTTCCATCTCCAATTTTCTTAGTTCGCGTTCTTGTCGCCTAGTTTCTCTCTCTTCATCTTCCCTTCTGCGCCTTTCCTCCTTCTCTTCCTCTTCCTTTCTTTTATCCTCCTCAAGCATTCGACGTCTCTCTTCTCTTTCTTCTTGTTCCTTTCTTCGTTCTTCTTCAAACTGTCTACGCTTCTCTTCTTTTTCTTCCGCTATCTTTTGTTGCTTCTCTACAAACTCGAGCAGCTTTTCTCCTTCCAATCCAAATTCTTTTCCCATCTGCAAAAGCTTTTCCATGTCCATAGCAGTATTTCACAACAAAAACACAATATACTCTCTTTGTACAGTTCTTCTTACTCTAGGCGTAACTCCTTCTTGAATTGTCCTTTCCTGGTTTCTGTAGTCAGCAAACAAATGAATTCCTCTCCCGGACAGGCCCCCAATGTTACGAGTTCGAATGTTTAGAGGAAAGGTAGCTTGCAAACTAAACTGAACGCAGGGTTGTCGGAACAACAACAAGAAGATTTATTCCAAAAGTGAACGTAGTTTCCACGAAGTAAAACTCTTAACAGCACGTACTCGACAAACTTACACGGCCTCCGCCAACTTGAATGCACACAGCTTCTGTCACACTTGACTAAACACGCCTAACGCCAACTCTCTTCGCTTGTGAAAAACTAGTTAGAAAAACACTCCGCTTGGACTCGTCTCCTTATATACTCTGACAATAAACTTCTAGAACTTTCTAAATTAGTAATGAATCTAATTATAGAAAGATTACAAAACACACCGATTTAGAAACGCTTACGCACGAACCTAAATATAAACAAACTACGAACTCTCGCGAAGCTTCTAGACAGTAACGCTTGTCACGCAATACTATTTTTCGTAACACGGTCCATCAACAACTTGAAGTCAAGGTTTGTAGTTTGCAATAATTATAACTGATCGAAGTCAAGAATTAAACGACTGAAACCATTCTCAGCTGCTTTACGAGATTCGTATTTGATTATGTCTTATGTTTTCGCTCTGTCAAGATCACTTTTCTCAAAGAATGGGGGAAGTCGATTTTGCAGAGTTTTTTTCGATGTTATTAAAAAACTCGTTAATAATTCATAAGCCCATTGACCTATCAAATGGTCGGTGATAATGCACCACGTGCAGTGACTTTATATTGATAAACCTCCTCATTAGTATGCAGTGTTTTATCAGATATAAAGACACTGCACGTGACTTATGAATATTAATTAATTTTAAGCCATTACAAATTTCTGGGCGGATACTTTTACCCACCCTCCTTCCAAACTTCTTCAAAAAATTCTGTCAACCCAAAAAATCAACTACTCTGCCGTCATGTTAACAATGTTCTTATCTAGACTTTAGACTTTGGATTTTGTCCCATTCCAAGTCGAACCCTGCTGGTGCTTGTTTGTTCAGCCTTGCATTTTGCCACCGTGCAAAAATATTAAAAGACCAATCTGTGACATATCGTGTTGATTTTGGAAAGGATTTTCCAACAAGCCTTTTTCTTCATCGGCAGTTTTCAATTCTCTGAACTTTCTCTCACGCAGCATTTTTAACCTTCTTCAACCATCGACTGCAACAAAGAAAGGACTAAAGGAAATAAAAAAAAACATTTTAAAACTACCATGCTGCTTATAAGGTCCACTTGTTTTTCTTGTATGCTAATAGAGATTAACTAAGAATAAAGCCAGAATCCGAGCCAGGATTCGAGCCAGCACCCTGCTAGCAGAGCCTTTCTTTTGCTTGCTCGATTTTGGTGTTCTCGAGAAAGGCTCTGCATGAATCGAGTAAAATCTTTATTGAATATGCGCTGCATGTTGCCAGGATGCAGTCTCGAACCCAAGCCTAATATGCCAGATCTCGCGGCCATCTTGGTTTTTCATGCCAGCGGGCTCAATTATAACCATCGG
>NC_090891.1:4565135-4577635 GCF_036669925.1 Montipora capricornis | reverse complement strand
ATACCAAGTGTCCATACCTGCTGTCTTACAAGAAAGAAAATAAGAACTTTAAGCAGAAATCAAAGGCAGATGTTGTCTGTGGTTGTTGTGGCTATAGTGCTATAGCCGCTCCCTGTTTTGCCAAAAAAGTGTGGGAGTTTAAGAACTCACATGTCATAGTTTACCATAGTGGCACCCACACGTGTGAAACCAAAGCTCCACTACCTGGTGCCACACTCAAAAGCTGAACAGTTTTTTAAGAATAATTCAGCATCTAAGCCCAGCCAATGTCCATATGAATGTTTGAGAAGCTCTTTGCATGATGGCAAAACCATTGAAGAGAAATACAGCGAGGCCAAAGGCCTCACCAACCTTAGAAGAATTCAGAACATCAAGCAGAAAATCGTCAAAGAGATCAATCCAGTGGGCCACTCCTTTGATGCTTTGCCCAAGGTAAAGGAAGCCACAGACAAATATGACCCTTACCGTTCTTTGGAAAGTTAAAGATGGGAGATTGGATGGAAGCACAATTGTATTTAGAACGAGCAGAGAAAAACTAGAGATAGCTGTACAAATGCAACTGGGGAACTAACACTCTTTAGAGGAGGAGGACTGCTTCCTTGATGCTGAGCATGACAGGGTGAAGGGCACGAAAACCATAAACCTCTCAGTGCTACATCCTACAATAAAAGAAATTGTGACCATTGCAAGCATGGAGTGTGAGACAGAGTCAACAGAAACTCTGTGTGACTTCTGGAAATGTCTCAATGAGGTATATTGTTGTTCAATTTTTTATTTTTGAGTTGACTTAAAGTGGTACCATGATCAAATATTCATTTCACACATTTTAGAATGTAAACAAGTGGTTGGTGGAAAAGTAAAACACTGCTTATATTAAAAAAAAACTCTTTGCATTCGAAAGATATTCAAATTTATGCACATTAGCTAGGCAAAAATCATACATCTCAACAAATGTGTATCAGAAATGTTTCATTCTTGATTCTTGCCAATGACAGTCCACTAGGGTGTGTTCAAAAATTTCTGGAAAAGCATCATCGAGACGGGCAATTTTTACCATGAGGTACAATCATGGACAAAAGTGTTGGGAAGGTAACTTCATTTTACAGATACCCCCCTCCCCCTTTTCAATGTTGGATTTTCCAGGGAACAAAAATGGTGACTTTTCTTACCTGAAGAACTCCAACATTGAATGTTGGATTTTCCAGGGAAAAAAAATGGTGACTTTTCTTACCTGAAGAACTCCAACATTGAATGTTGGATTTTCCAGGGAATTTAAAATGGTGACTTTTCTTACCTGAAGAACTCCAACATTGAATGTTGGATTTTCCAGGGAAAAAAAATGGTGACTTTTCTTACCTGAAGAACTCCAACATTGAATGTTGGATTTTCCAGGGGAAAAAAATGGTGACTTTTCTTACCTGAAGAACTCCAACATTGAATATGGGGGAGGGGGGCCACAAGAGCATGGTATTTCCCAAATACTTCAGCCAATAGTTAGAAAAATTGAATTAGGTGTGAAGTGAGCTGATGCCCGCAGCAACCTTCCCAACTACTTTTGACCACGATTGTAGCTAAATGTAGTCGCAGGAAATTTTGCTACAAGCTTTTCACTCAAATTTCTAAGCATTTTCGGGCATATCTCAGGCTCCATTAAGCCGATCACTCTGATCTGGGTACCACTGGACAGTTCTTTTCCTCCTGCAGAACGTAAGTATACGTGATGCCAATTTTGGTCAAAGGTGATGACGTCAGAAGTGGGACAAAGGTCAACAGTCTTCACGGCCGGCACAGGCGTCAATAGGTTAATATTTCTCAGTGATACCTCATTTGCCTGATTTAGCAAGCTTACAATTGTGTTAGGTAGACTACTTGACCCGGTTTTAATTTTCCGGGCTGAAATTCTCTAAAATATTAAATACAAGTCAGAAGGGTCTGTAAGAAACTGTATTGCCATTAGCTCATATAATTTTCCTCTTCATAGGCACTGAGTGATTATACCGGAATACCCAACTACATTTTTGATCCGCGCGGATTTGTCGCAAGCGATCCGAAATCGAACTCGCGCTCTTCCTTATTCCAAGAATGTCATTGACAGTCTTTTAAACAACGAAATAAATCGAAGTGTAGAACTTACTTCATATATGTGAAGTGAGACCGGTGCGATTCCTGCATATAGCTGCATGTGTGAATAAGGCCTTTCTTAAAGCGGATTTCTAAATTTCTATCACCAGAATAGATATGACAAGAGAAATCATTTTCTAGATCTTACCTTCGATTTACGCCAGGTTATTGTAATTTTTTTTCATTTCCTTTATCTTTTGGTATTAAAGCTTTCCCAATCTTGCCATTTTTGAAATGAGGAGCATGTAGTAGCGAAGGGAAATGAGTTCATGGAAGACTCAATGTCTTGCCTCTTACTTCATGTATGCTTTATATAGTGACGTTGCAGAATAAAAAGGCAAAACACTAACCCCATCCCTACATGAATTCTTTTGTTGACTGCATTGGACTGAAAATCTACCAGACGGTTTACGGACAAACTAGCCGATTCGTTGCAGCTGGATTACTAGTAAGCATCTCGAAAAAAACCGACTCGAAATCCTAACTCGAAAATCCACTATTCAATAGATTATCGGTTTCAAATAACTTTATTCCGTTTGATGACAGAAGCGGAGTGTATAGTTGAAGCAATGATCAGTCAGTACAGTATGTAGTTCGAAATCTGCCATGTAACACAAAACTGTCTATTTATGACCTTCAGATAACAGGTAAACTATTTTATTGCACTAATCAAAAATAAGACGCAAACAGCGGTAACAAACCGCATTGTTTGAAATTACTGCCTTAACGTTTCGTAACTAATTTCAAACAATGCGCTTGTTTATAACGTTTGTCACCGCTATTTGCGTCTTATTTTTGATTAAGCTACGCTAAGCTAAGATGAACAGAATTTAGCCCAGAAAAGTGTAAGACGTAAATGTGGGATAGTAACGGATATAAATGTGAGATATTTATAAATTAACTTGTAAACAATTATTATTTATGCATCGTCATATTATAAACATCAAGTGAAACTATGATCCTCGCAGTTATATGAACGCAACGCAATGTTTCCTCACGGGAACATTGGAACCCACAAATAACAAGCTCCCAACGTCAGTGGCTACATAGCTCAGTTGGTTATAGCGTCGCACCGGTATCGCGAAGTCACGGGTTCAAACCCCGTTGAAGTCCTGAATTTTTCAGGCTTCTTTACGCAATTGCAAAAATTGCGTTCATAACTGCCAGGATCATAGTTTTACTTGATACCTTTTTCAGTAAAAATACTTTCTTGAAGAGCAGCAAAAACACACTTTGTGTTTTTATTTTAGTTTTTTTGCTAGGTAAATATTGAAAAAATTCAAAGAAATTTTATTTTGTTGCACGAAAATTCTCGGCGAATTCTGAACAATGTGAAGGTCCACTGAAAAAATGCTGCGCCTCACAACCGAAAAACTGCGAAAATTAAGAAAGAAGATGAGAAGCTTGAGAAAAGGAAGAATGATCTATTGAGATATTATTGGTTTACTTAATTTGCAAAACATTTATTTGTTTTGGAATACTTTCCCAAACTTACACCGTCTTTACCTTAAGGTCTCGGTAAAGGTAAATTTTGGCGTCTCACTCGAATTTTTTGTTTTTGCAAATCTTGAATCGCTGGGCTGTGAAGTGTTTTTTCCGGAAAAACAAATTCCGAAAAATTAATTTTATAAATGATTAACGAATTATGTCAATCATGCGTGAAATGATTGGGTGTCAATAGACAGCCTTCAAGAGCGATCTGCTACGTTAGTATGTGCCCGAACGCTGATTGGCTCAGCATACTTGGCTTTCAAGTGGGGGGGGGGGGGGTGGGCGTTGTTCAGCACATCATGAACTGCACGCGCAATCTTCATGCTCGACTTTCTAGTGGTTTATTTTGACGCCAAAATTACAACTTCTCGGATCTCCTGTCGCGACAGGTTTTAAGATATCGCTTCCAAATTTTCAATTCAAATAGATGATTGTACAACCCCAAATACGGTGCGAGGAAGTTTTCGTTTGTCTTCGGAGACTGATTTTATGGCACTTTTTCTGCCCAAATTAAGTACGAGATGAGAGTTTCGACTTTAGTGCGTGATATTTCCTTAAATTCTTTACATATCCAAAATTTTCGCACACCGCATTGGAGTGCACTCATCTGTGACTTAGATGCAACAAAGTGGGGTTATTTTGCAATAAAGTGAAGGGGCAGGAGCTTCTGGAGCAGACTCGGTCGTTCTGAGTTTGAGGCCAAAAACTAAAAAACCAAAAGGCAATATTAAATACCAAAAAATTAGAACTTTATTCAAATAATTCAATCTATTAGCTTTTATATGATACATAGTTTGTCCCTATACAAAAAAAAGCGGCGCGACAATTTCATTTTTCCGCGGACACCTCGTTTTCCTTTACCAAGACCTTAAACATTAAGTTGCCATTATCATTCCTTACTAGAATTTTGTACAGATTTTGATCCTTTGCATATCGCACACTTTTCAATGGATAGATTTCCTCAACGTTAAGAATGTATGCGTAAATCCCTCAATGTTTATATCCAGTTTTAAAATGCTACGGAGTTTGAAATATAGATTGGGGACGTTCCTTTCTAAGTGCAAAGAAATACTTTGTATGTATTTATCTTCTTTGAAATCAGTTTACTTATTCGAGATTTTTATGTGTTACCCCAGCTGCTAATACCATAAATTAAAATATCAACGAACGAAGAGTAATATGACTGAGTTTAAGTATGAAAGTCAAGGTAACACCTCAACTTATTCGTAATTCCCATTTCTCGCGATCCTTAATTATTAATAAGTGATTTGTGGATGTTGTACTGACTTGAAATAGATCAAACACAGGAGCAACAGAAAGCTTGCTTAAAACAAGAAAATTAAGCAGAAGTGTTCTTTAATTAATCAAAACGTGAGGAACTCTGCAGGATCCAGTGGTATTAAAATACAGTGACCATGACTTATACCCTTCAGTGTTATGAACGAGGAATTTAAATTAAACCTTTAGCAGACTTGACAAGAAAAACTTTCCTTGCAAATTTTTATATCCAGTTTTAAAATGCTACGGAGTTTGAAATATAGATTGGGGACGTTCCTTTCTAAGTGCAAAGAAATACTTTGTATGTATTTATCTTCTTTGAAATCAGTTTACTTATTCGAGATTTTATGTGTTACCCCAGCTGCTAATACCATAAATTAAAATATCATCGAACGAAGAGTAATATGACTGAGTTTAAGTATGAAAGTCAAGGTAACACCTCAACTTATTCGTAATACCCATTTCTCGCGATCCTTAATTATATTAATAAGTGATTTGTGGATGTTGTACTGACTTGAAATAGATCAAACACAGGAGCAACAGAAAGCTTGCTTAAAACAAGAAAATTAAGCAGAAGTGTTCTTTAATTAATCAAAACGTGAGGAACTCTGCAGGATCCAGTGGTATTAAAATACAGTGACCATGACTTATACCCTTCAGTGTTATGAACGAGGAATTTAAATTAAACCTTTAGCAGACTTGACAAGAAAAACTTTCCTTGCAAATTTTTATATCCAGTTTTAAAATGCTACGGAGTTTGAAATATAGATTGGGGACGTTCCTTTCTAAGTGCAAAGAAATACTTTGTATGTATTTATCTTCTTTGAAATCAGTTTACTTATTCGAGATTTTATGTGTTACCCCAGCTGCTAATACCATAAATTAAAATATCAACGAACGAAGAGTTATATGACTGAGTTTAAGTATGAAAGTCAAGGTAACACTTCAACTTATTCGTAATTCCCATTTCTCGCGATACTTAATTATATTAATAAGTGATTTGTAGATGTTGTACTGACTTGAAATAGATCAAACACAGGAGCAACAGAAAGCTTGCTAAATACAAGAAAATTAAGCAAAAGTGTTCTTTAATTAATCAAAACGTGAGGAACTCTGCAGGATCCAGTGGTATTAAAATACAGTGACCATGACTTATACCCTTCAGTGTTATGAACGAGGAATATAAATTAAACCTTTAGCAGACTTGACAAGAAAAACTTTCCTTGCAAAATTGTTTAATTAGCTACGTTGCAATACGTTATATTTTAACAGCTCGCTTGCTATTTAGTTAGTTGTGCATGAAATTTCTCTGCGAAATCGCGCGCTCGTTGCCTCGTTCCCCGGCAACGGTGTTTTGCGCATGATCTCTCAATAACTGTGACTGGAGGTTGGATGTTCACGATTCCCGGAAGGCAATTCTCTACACTCCACCTTCAAAAGCGCTAGTAGAAGTAGTAGAAAATCTTTCAAGCATCTCACAAAAAGTCTTCCAACACTGAATCTTTATTCATATTCTTATTAGGAAATATTCCAGGCAGCCACCATTACGCTGCGTATTTAAGGGACAATTTGACCTTAAACGTAGCAACACAAAGATATTGGCATTATGTAAAGCTAAATTACTATATCACTTCACTCTATTAGTCTAACCGTTAACTATTTTACTGGGATCTTACAAAACAGGAAAAGCCAACAAATTCGTAAAGATTGCGTAACAATCACATCAATCACAAGTTATTTTTCATTTTTTTCCTTCATTACTGCGACTGATTTTCCATTATTCCGCTCAAAAGTGCCTCATTCTGCGGGGAGAGCTTATCCAAGCCTACTTTTGGTGTCATCATTCCGTTCACACCGTGGCATTTCTTTCAATGAAGTCGTTTCAGAGCCCGATGTTTCGATAGGCCCAGGAATGCCCCTTATTAAATGCATGGGGATTTCAATAAGCGTCAAGAAGTACCCGTTCCCTTCCTCTTCTCCCGTTTCTCAGAATAAAGACAATTAACAGCATAAAGTGTCCCCCAAATGCTGCTCTCCAAGTAAGGATAGACAGCGCCATTTGCCCCAAGCTAAAAATAGACTTAAAGGGACACTTCGTTTTGGATGTCAAATTAGGCGTACATCTAATTGGGTGCATTTCTGGATATAGGTGTTCAGGTAGAGGTTGGGTATTAATTAGAGAAGGAATGTGGGGAGGAAGGATTCTTGGAACCAATCACGATGGTTCTCTATTTTCAAGTCAAGACGCCCTTTGGATCATCCAATTGCAGAGTTACACGTCATCATATCACTCACGCGATTCACTCATTTCTTCCCCTGGTGCTCCGTCAACATCAGTTTCCATCTCTCATCATCGAGCCTACAGAGTGTGAATTTAACCAACTTTCGTCAATAAGAGGTACGTCAAACAGCATTTATTTTCTTCTCTGCTTTCTCACAAAATTTGACCCACTTTCGTACCTGGAGATCAAACGAAACTTCAAGGGCACCCAAAGAGTCATTTTGGTGAATATCTCTTCGTAAGGAAGGTGGTCAGACAACCGAGGCATTTTTCTGAACAGATTTCCTAGGTATTTTGGAAAAATAGCGATTAGTCTGAAAAGTTCGAAGAAATTTCCAAGCAACATTCAAGAACGCTAGTAAGCGTCAACTATGATATTAGAAATAGCAGAATATTTGAAGATTTATTACTTCGCCAGACTTTGTTTGGGAATCAAACGGCCCCTAAAATGTTCAGGGGGAAAAGAACAACTACATTATGTAAGGTTCTTAATCTTATCCGCTACGATTGCTAGAACTTTCGGATGACGCAAAAAAGTTACCTACACACCTGAAATTCCAAGTTTTTAAAGCATTGTGGAAACCATTTAAGGAAATTCTGACAAATTTTAAGACATCCGGCCGTTGGGTACCACTGGTAATTCATAAAGAAAAACTACAAAATCCTAGGTAAGTGAGTAAATATAAAGTCAAGTGAAGCTATGATCCTCGCAGTAATGAACGCTTATTGTCTATGCCAGTTAGTTTAACGTGGCAGTGACCAACTCGGAAGCATCTGCTACTTTGGTCACTGCGCACATCTTAATTTCGTTAATTTTCTATCTTTATTTTAATTTTGTTTTATAACTTACTTCTACAAATGTAATGTAAATTCTATGTGAACAGTGCAAAATAAAAGATCATCATCATCATCATCATCGTAGAGGAGCCTGAAATTTTCAGGACTTCAACGGGGCTTGAACCTGTGACCTAGCGTTACCGGTGCGACGCTCTAAACAACTGAGCTATGAAGCCACTGACGTTGGGAGCTGGTCATTTGTGGGTTCTAATTTTCCCATGAGGAATGAATCAATGATGAAATGATATATGAAATGGATCATATATGAAATGCGGATATGAAATCAAGTGAAGCTATGATCCTCGCAGTTATCCATGACCAAACGAAAACCTCATTCAGCCGTAAGAGATTAAACTTAATTGTGTTCTACATTCGATTGTACATTGTGTTCATTTTAAAGCAATTCTTCGCAACCTCTCATCTTCGCCTTCGTTCACTCTGTTAAGCATCGAATTAAACCATACTAATGTGACCTCCAAAGCGCACCTGTGTTTAATAATTTGTAAACAATAATTTGTATTAGCGTATGCATGACTTTTTCGTGTCTCGTACGTGCTCACTCTTGTGCTTCTTTCCTCCCTTTTTCGCGCACTCTCTCTCGTGGTGGATGCCAACGTTTTGGTGCATTTTGCAACCTTGGAAAGCAAAGTTTCTGATTTAATTCTTTGAATGAATACGAAAATAAAGCTGAAATTCGTGTACGAAATAATTGAACTCATTTGCCTTCAGTAAATGCAATCTCATCTTTTTGCATCAAAATATTAATACTTTTCGAAAACAAAAGAGATTGACACGAAAGGGCCAGAGAAAATGTATTGACAAGTTGAACGGTTAATGTACGGCACAAGATAGGAGCATCAATTAAATTCAAAGCTCACTGCAAGATACTCAGTTTGCAGTTGATACTCTAATATACAGTAGTCGAGGGCAAACTACGTGAATTGTTAGTAAGACGCCTAATTTGTAGCAGAATTCTCCCACTTCACTCTGCCAAACCTGTTACTTTCTTCCCACAACACATGAAGTCTACTATTTAATCTCGCTCCGTTGAATTCCACCGCAGCGAATCCTCCCATTGCTGTACTTTCAGAATATTTCGTCATCATTTATTTAATTCAACTTTATTTGCACTCAACTTTCACGCTCTCAATAACATAAAAATACTGATTCTCTATTCCTAGCCGGGATTCTTAAATCGCTCTAAACAGTCAACCTCTGCACGCAGTTTTGAGCTCCAAAGACGCTGCTCTGACCACCACACAAAGCCAAGTAATGTTTGCTATTTTCCTTTTCTCTCAAGTGTTAAATACTCAGTGGTTTTTAAAAGTACGAGATGTGTGAGGATAGCAATGTCCTGGAGCCTATTTGGTGACATTTTGAACGCTCTTAGTTTGACCATTTATTTCACATTGAGGTACCTCATATTACTTTTTCTTTTTAGAATGATCGCTAGAGGGAAGATACTATTCTTTATCTTTGTTGGTCTGTCAGTTGTCATGTCAATGAGAAGGCCTCCGCGCCCAGGTGTGTATCCCCATATTGTTTCCCCATATTGCATCCCGTGTCATTATGACATCATCGCATATGAGTACCCCAGATCACAGGATTTACCTTAGGAGCACTAACAGCAAGGGCCACCAAATCGTGGCCTCAAATGTGATATTTCATCAGCAAAAATATCGGCACTGCTCGAGTTGTTTGGCGTTTTAGGCGCTACGCCTATTTAGAGTGTAGCGAATTTAGACTTCGTTCAAGAAGGAAGTGGGGTTTGCCGAGCTCGAAAAACGGCAACATCATGAAAAAGAATTGATAAAGTCAATCGGATGAGGCTTCATTTTCATTCTCTCTCTTCACTGACTTTGCTAAACCACTGTTCATATCAGTTCACAACTTACGCTTTATGAACATGAATTGAGTTTGGGAAGTTACAAAGTGATCATCGATTACAATTAAGTGATTTATGTTTTGAGGTGATCATGATCACTGCTTGTGTTCCCAAAAACACATCACACACACATATGCAACACTATCACACGTCACAATGTCAACGAGTTTATCACATGTGCTCATATTCCGCAAACGATGTATTGCACTTGGCCATATTGTATCACTGGTTAGCTCGGCGAAATCGTGTCAGTGTTATTCGTGGTGTAGAGCAATACTATGTTGGGTCAAGCACTCCTTGGAATAAAGTTACCTTTGCCTAAAGTGCTACTAGGACCAAAATATCATTATTCATTTTTCTTTGGATTTCAAAATTATGTTAACTAAACACTAAGTGACCCAAGTTTGAAGCCTTGATTTCAAAAAGACACTAGTTTATGTTAACTGGCTTTTTCCTGATGGTCCGCCATTACTAACTTTAAGATATTGAGAGAGCTGGATGGAGAAAATGACGTCAAAGACTTAACAAGTGGGAATGCAATGCGATTGTACGCGGATGAATTAATATGCAGCACGGGAGTTTCGGGCTTTCAGACTTTTAAGCTCGTGTTGTGCATATATAATACGCTGTGTTTACACGATGAAATTTAAGGTAAAGACTTGTTTCCATAAAAAATACCGTAGTTGTAGTCAGGCATGATAAAAAGAATTTAAAAACTTGTTGTCACTGACTAAAAAACTTATGTAAAAAGGACGTTTCGGTCAAAATACCATGACCTTCTTCAGCATAAAATGGCTTACGAATACAAAATGAGTGCTTAAAAAGCCGTAGACACGTCACTTGGGATTGCCAAGGGCCTTGTAAATGTCCGGAATGTAAACGTGTTCATTAATAGAATTAGGTTCGCGAATTGAATGCCACGCTTCTAAAAATAATCTTTTTCCCCATTGGGGACAACGGTCAACGACCTTGACGTCGTCAAGGTCAAAAACGTGATTATTCCCTACGCAATGTTGGGTTAATAAAGAATTCTTATCTCCTGTAAAAATCGCTCTTTTGTGTTCTCTTGTCATAGATCTTAAGGCCCTTGATGTTTCACCGATATAAACTTTGTCACAGTTTTTACAATTAATTTTATAGATGACTCCTGTTGATAGCTCTTTACTCAATTTGCCTTTAGGTTTTCTTAAAATGGAGCCGACGGGCATTACGGGTTTGTGGGCAACATTGATATTGAAATGATTTCAAGTTCGTGCGATTTTTTCTGAAATTCCTTGAAGGTATGGCAACGTAACAAAACCTCTGTTGGTTTAAAACCGGTTTGAGGAAACAGTGGTACTTTTACAGCTTACAGCTTACAGCTTACAGTTTACCCATAATGCCCGTCGGCTCCATTTTAAGAAAACCTAAAGACAAATTGTGTAAAGAGCTATCAACAGGAGTCATCTATAAAATTAATTGTAAAAACTGTGACAAAGTTTATATCGGTCAAACATCAAGGGCCTTAAGATCTAGAACAAGAGAACACAAAAAAGCGATTTTTACAGGAGATATTTAAAGAATTCTTTATTAACCCAACATTGCGTAGAGAATAATCACGATTTTGACCTTGACGACGTCAATTAAGGTCATTGACCGTTGTTCCCAATGGGGAAAAAGATTATTTTTAGAAGCGTGGCATTCAATTCGCGAACCTAATTCTATTAATGAACACGTTTACATTCCGAACATTTACAAGGCCCTTGGCAATCCCAAGTGACGTTTCTACGGCTTTTTAAGCTCTCATTTTGTATTCGTAAGCCATTTTATGCTGAAGAAGGTCATAGCATTTTGATCGAAACGTCCTTTTTACATAAGTTTTTCAGTCAGTGACAACAAGTTTTTTAATACTTGTTTCCATATCTCAAAGTGCCCTTGGACGTGAGGGGCGTGGAACAACAGTACTGAAACAACCCAAACCCATACAAAAATGCTAACCTTAGGCCTTAACGTTATCTAAAGCACATTGTTTAGGCCTAAGGTTAGCATATTTGTAAAGGTTTGGGTTGTTTCAGCTATTGTACTCTTCACCCCCTACCGTCACCCCAGGCCCCTCACGTCCAAGGGCACTTTGAGATATGGAAACAAGTCTTTACCGAAATTTTAAGCAAGTAAATAAATGACGTCAATTTTCCGCAGACCCAACCCTCCGAGGTCTAGTCAGTCAGTTTGGAACGAGAGTAATGGCGGACCGTAAAATCCAAGACTTACACTCAAAGTAAACAGCCTTTGGATAAAAATCAAAGCTCAAAATTTTGCCAGACAGGTTTTAAGCAATCACACTTTCAAAATGTAAAGAAAGAAATGAAGTGACTCTTTCATCATAGTAGCACTTTAAATACTATTCCTGGCAGCTCACTTTAAAGGATAACTGAAGACCAAAATCCTTAATTTTTCCAACATTGTTTTTGGAAAACCTAACACAGTAAAGTCAAGTGTGTAGAGTTATTTCTTCTCATTTTCTGTTTTTTTTTTTTTTTTGCGAGAATATTACGTTCGAGGTTGGGCTTTTCCTGCTGTTTCTACCTTTCAGTGCGGGCTCAAAAACAAAATCAGCACCCTGCTGTG
>NC_090891.1:4557635-4560135 GCF_036669925.1 Montipora capricornis | reverse complement strand
ACATTGGCATACACGAAGGAGTGGACGTACAGACGTAAGTACGGACGGACGGTCGATGACGTCATATCTATAAAACCAAAATTTCTGGCATCGATGAGTTGCCATATTTTCTTAACTATGGTGGCCCGCGCGTGCTCTACTGTTATTCAGTTTTAAAGCCAATAAGCCTTTCTAGACTCGCTACGAAGAGCAAAATGAGGGCAGAAGGTCTAATTAACATAAATGCAAAAGAATTTAAAGGACTTGGCCAGTTAGGAAAGTGGTCTATACTAATAGGTTTTGCATATTAAATTCCAGCTTTCAAATTTCTTTGCTGCCTTCAATTTATCATTTCAACTGAGTTGACAAATCCACTTCTTCATTTAGGAAAGAGCCAAGATTTAAATCGAATCAGCAAAGAGCTCGCATTAGAAACCTAGCTGCAGTTATTGGATCTTATGTCTTTCATCGTTATACCACAAACTCTATGGCAGAAACGTTTGTTCACAGCCACAAGAAGTTGCAAAGATAGTGGAGACACTTAACCTTCTTGTGGAGTTATTAATTTACCTATTATCTCTCACACTGCAGCCCCCTCCCCCCGTATCAGTGTTGCTAGCAAGACAAAAAAATTGGAAACTTAAAGAGAAAATTAAACAATGAAAGGGAGAGAGGGGGAGGGGAAGTGAGAAAGGTTTAAATCCTAGATACGGCGGGTATTGGAAGCTATAAGCTAGTTCGTCAAAAGTCCAGCGTCTTTTAAACTCGTTTGGCCTGGTCTTTAGACTGATGGCAGAAAGAAGCCTCCAAAACACATCTTGCTTTCCTATGTTGTAAAGACCTTGACGAATAATATAGAGCTAATTTAGATCTTGAATAGTTTCGGGCATGGTGTTGCATACTGACAAATTGAGGAACTGAACACGGCACTGTGACTTCAGAAAATGGCAATGACGCTGAAAAATAGACTCCTGTTGCCTGACATTAAGCCTTACATAGGTACATCTCTTGCCTGGGATAACATTGACAGATTGAAGGAGACAGTCTCGAGCAGCAGCATTTCCCACAGAGTAAATGGCATCGCCATACGGGCTCGACATTTTGGGCCCGATCTTCCTCCTCAACAGGCGACCCGCATGATAACGAAGTCCAAACAAAGAAGCCTGGAGGTAATAAGGAAATGTGAACACCCATGTACAATGCAGATCCTATGTCGAAGTATTATCGTCATACATTCAAAAGAATGCTTGGAAAAAGAATCTACTGTGGTTTCATGCTTGGTTGCATGCTTCCGAAAAGCAGAAGGTTTGTGGGTGGACTGGGTTTAATATCCTAGGTCAGGAAAGATAACATAGGTTATCTGCCGACTATTGATGCACCGGCCACAACCTTCAACCGCGTTGAATAAGGTCATTACAAGTTAAGGACACTCTCCATCTTAAAGCCATAGTTCTTGTATTTGACCGATCGTTATGATATGCAAAGGCCACTAAGATCAAATGGGAGCACAGGGACAGGTTTGGGAGTACCCTGCTGGAAATCACTGGCAAGGCATCTCAGGATGCTGGATCAAAGAATATTTGTATTGAATAGGGAAAAGATGTTTTTGTACTTTGGCCTGTAAGAGATTTGTCCTGGCTTCTATGTATTTCAAATGCGCTAGACAGTCGTATCCAGTGTTGTCGAACGTCATGGCTCCACCATCTGCAGTCAGTGCCTTTTCTGACGAAGGAAACTGACCACGTTAAAGCTGTTAAAGCTGTCAAGGCCAATCCTGTCTTCAAAGAGTCATTTTAACAGCACTGTATAGAATACCAGCTATCAGATGAGCTTTACAAGAATCTCAAAGAATTCACGTGCGAACTGTACTCCCTGGCTCCTGGAACAAACAATGTTAATGTATTGCGTTACCACCTCTCTTGTGCTAGGAAAGGAAGGTCACCACCTTCCACTGTGTCGAGAGGCGCTACGAAAGCACTGTAATCGTGCACATTTTCAATCGGCAGTGTGGCGCAGAAGTCTGCAAAGCTCCCCACTGATACCCTCACCCTTCGGAAATGGATGTTGCATGGAAGAAGGGTAACTGGCCATCGATTGGATGAGTGGAGAACCATCACCCAAGGTTGTGCTTGAGCTCCAGTCATGCGATTATAAAGAGCGTATAAGTATAAGTGGCCTAGCTGCACCTGTCTTGCCGACGGGATTGCGATGTACTGACATGTGCCAGATAAAGGATGGTACCAACCAACTCAGGAACAGCCAGACAAATGACTCTGATGGTGACTGTGAAAATGATTGAGTCATGGCAACTGTGTATTGTTAATAAATCTTATTGCTGTATAGGTATTAAGAACATCAAATGAAAGAGTGAACTTGGTTAGGTAACAAAGCTAGTATAATGTGCAAAGTTGCTAAGTGGTGCTTGAAAAACTGATCCTTTTATTTGTTGATGAATGTGACGAAGCTAAAATATCGGTTCTCAGGGCTGGTATGTAAAGCAACTAGTTGAGCAAGTCCACTA
>NC_090891.1:4545135-4552635 GCF_036669925.1 Montipora capricornis | reverse complement strand
GAACGTCCTTGAGACTTTTCCAAGGTGTTGTTTCGTTTGAGCATTCGCTTCACTTGGGGTATCTTCTTTTTCCATTTCATTCTCGTCGTCACTCTCTATTTCCATGACATCGTGAGAAGTACCAATGACATCCAGCAGCTGTTGTTCGGTAAGTTGGAAGTTCGTTATCGGACTCCAGGTAAGTACTGATTCCACCTCCAGGTGAAACCTGTTGGACAAGATTCTCATCGTTCGTCATCGACCTAGACATCAAGATCAGCAAAGGGATCCTCCTCTCCTGTCACAGTACTGACGGCAGCTGCTTCTGGGAAAGTGCTGGAAATTCCAGCTGTGGCAAAGCATTTTATATTGGTATCGTTCTCGACCTTAGACCAAGCAGTCCTCATCCACCTTATGGCCTACAGCACGTTTAATGTTTTGGCAATGTCTGTGGCAATGTCTGTTGCATTGTCGTGGTCTGTGGTCATTGTAATAATACGACGAAGTAGCAAC
The DNA here is from genome assembly GCF_036669925.1 of Montipora capricornis. Lineage (NCBI taxonomy): Eukaryota > Metazoa > Cnidaria > Anthozoa > Scleractinia > Acroporidae > Montipora > Montipora capricornis. The sequence goes on along the minus strand of NC_090891.1, from coordinate 4,552,143 downwards.
TCTCTGTAATGGACTTTAAAGTTCTGGATTATTCCGAGATCTAAAGGTTGCAGCTTTGACGTGCAGTTTACAGGAAAAAACACAAGTTTAATATTGGATGAGCATCCCTTGAGACCATAGGGGTGACATCCATTATGTCACCCGTGACCTCTCGATACCGGTGCGAAGCTCTAACCATCTGAGCTAAGAAGCCACTGACATTGGGAGCTGGTCATTTGTGGGTTCTAATGTTCCCGTGAGGAATGAATGAACGATGAAATGATATATGAAATGGATCATATATGAACTGCAGATATGAAATCAAGTGAAGCTATCGCCCTCGCAGTTATGAAAGCAATTTTTGCAATTGCGAGGTCACGGGTTCAAACCCCGTTGAAGTCCTGAAATTTTCAGGCTTCTTTACTCAATTGCAAAATTCTCGTTCATACCTGCGAGGATCATAGCTTCACTGTCTTGATTTAATATCAACAGTTCATATATGATCCATTTCATATCATTTCATTGTTGATTTATTCCTCACGGGAACATTAGAACCCACAAATGTTCAGCTCCCAACGTCAGTGGCTTCATGGCTCAAGGAAGGATTTCGTTTTTGCAAACGTTGGCCGTGTAGCACTTATATTTGAAGAGACTTAACTGATTAGAGTGTAATTTGAAGTGCTAGTTTTCTACCCCATATGAACCATGTGAGCGTTAGCCACATGTTAAGTCTGTTCAAATACAAGAGCTACACGGCCAACGTTTGCAAAACCGAAATCCTTCCAATTCCCGTACATTTTCATTACCGTGACTTTAACATCTTCAGTCAGCCACGTCCTGCTCCCGTCTGACCTTGTAGCTCAGTCGGTAGAGCAGCGGTGATCTAACCCGAAGGTCGTGGGATCAATTCCCACCCTCGGCAGAGTTTTTCTCTGTCCTTGTTTGGGCCCATTTCCCATAGTAGGGCCTAACGCTCTCATGGTTCATGTGGGGTACAAAACTAGCACTTCACATTACACTCTAATCAGTTAAGTCGCTTCATAGCTCAGTTGGTTAGAACGTCGCACCGGTATCGCGAGGTCACGGGTTCAAACCTCGTTGAAGTCCTGAAGTCCTGAACTCATAACTGCGAGTATCATAGCCTCAGTTGATTTCATATCCGCAGTTCTTATATGATCCATTTCATATATCATTTCATAGTATGCATTTTAGTAACATGTGTTAAATATTTCACACGCACGACTGTTCTGTGTGGTCACGCTAGAGATCAAAGATCGCTGTGGTTCTGTCAAGAGCAATCCAAACTCATCTTGTGCTATTTTTATTGATTGTACCGGTTATGGCCAGTCCTCAAAATTGGAAGAGTTGAAAGCAAAGAGTACTACTTGTGGATGCAAGGCCACCATGCTCACAAGGACATTTTCAAGCCTGTTATTGGTACCACGCTCACTTTACAGCGTGAACCCGCATGCTGTTGCTATTGTAGAAGAAACTGAACGCATTGTTGGCCATACCCCATTAGGTTTATCGGGAATATATTATGTTGTCTTTTTTTAAAAAGGGCTAACCACAAGGCAACAGCAGAAATCTGTGGAAAACGGATCAATCAAGGAGCTGGCTTAGGACTGTAAATTCCAGTTATTTATAAGATTTACGGCAGAAGGAAATATTTGGACAGACAGGACGAACTTATTCATGGGGGCGAGACTGCAAAGAAGGCCTTAAGAGAAAAAGAAGAACCGATTTTCATTGATGGACAGAAGAAGCGGAAATCGACAAAAAAAGACAAAGAACATCTCAAAAAGCAGATAAATAGACTTGATATGTGTGGAATAAGTGGAATAGAAATTCCGGAAGCATGGATGTCCATGATCAAGAAACACAACAACAGAAGAACCGTACAACAGAAGAATCGTACGACAACTATCTACATCACAAGTGACCACATCGTGAGACAAACGAGAATATTTTATTATTATTGTACCTCACCACGATGAAAAACACAGCAACCCTTTTTGTGCTAGTAATGTACATCATGTACAAAAAATTAAGGCCAAACTTCTGGTTTATTCCTAATTAATTTTCAGATATCCTTGCTAAAGTGTACATTATTATGTTACATGAGCTCAAAGCTAAGAGACTGTTCATTATTAACACAATTTGTAATGATTCTATGTAATGTACACTCATTGAACTATAACTTTATCACACAAAAAAATGTCAGTTGCCTTTATGTACATCTCTCTGCTGAGAGTGTCTAATCGGCGTGGGTGGCGCAGTGGTGAGAGCACTCGCCTCCCACCTATGTGGCCTGGGTTCGATTCCCAGACTCGGCGTCATATGTCGGTTGAGTTTGTTGGTTCTCTGCTCTGCACTGAGAGGTTTTCTCCGGGTACTCCGGTTTCCCCTCTCCTCAAAAACCGACATTTGACTTGATTTACTTTCATTGTTCATTTCAGTTTACAGTGTCCGCAATTAGCGCTCCAGCGCTAGAACAACTAGACACTAGAATAAAGTTCCTTTCCTTTTTTCGTGGGTTGTGGGTCGTGGGTCCCTAACCCTAACCTAACCCTAACCTAACCCTAACCCTAAGACAGATTTGGACCGAGCACTGAGGGAGCTAATATATATCTTTTTTTATCTTCAAACAAACAGGACCCACGACCCACCACCCGCCACCCACCTACCCACGACCCACCCACGCAATTTAGCCTCACCCCTCTCTGCTTACTTGTCTCTGTTTGAATGTCATTGCCTGTACCTATAAAGACTCCACACACTCTCAAGGATTAAGACTTTCAGCAAATCCACCAATACCGTGTGCCCAAGATTATCTGATGCTACAGCTCGAGGTCCAATGCTTCCATGAAATGCACACGACATACCATTTATTTTGATTTCCACACCATGCTCCTGTAAAGAGTAGTAATAAATATCATGATAAAAAACTCAATTAATTAGAGGTAAGGATTGAAGAGGCATTTTCAAATCAACAGTAGTAAGTAATTAATTAATTAATTCTTAAATTGCCCCTGTGATAAAACAGTGAGTATTTTTGGAAACAACAATTTATGTAGCTTAAAGCAATATTTTAATACAAAAAACACTGCAGCATTCCACTTAGCTTCTAAAGGGCAGGGACAATTTTTTTTTATTTGGGATATAAATTCCAAACAGTGTCAATTGATTTGTTGGAGCTCTTGCATCCGATCTGGGACATCACTGCATTACTACACATACTTCCTTGTGAATGAGATCAAAATATGATTTGCTGATTCCTATCTGGGTCAAAATAGGAAATGGTACAGGAAGTATCTAAAAAAGGCAATTACCAAACAAAAAAATTGACAAAATGTTGTAGTTTACTAACATATTCAAGAAGCCTTATATCTCTCATGAAAGATTGAAGTATCTTGTCCATCCCAAAAGTGGATATGTTGACACTGGACAAAATGCCACTAGCTGAATCATGTTAATCAATGATATATTGGTAAGATTACAGAAAGGTAATGTGTTGCTAAAGTGAACTTGATGACCGTTGTTTGACAGATTATGACAGATTATGCAAATCAGTAAACCTGTGAAATTCTCACACAGGCCTGGCGCCGAAAGCCAGCAATATTCCAATCAAAATTCGAGTTTTGAACGGAGGCTTGATTTGAATTTTGCATTATTCATCTGACGAACAGATTATTGAAATGATTACTGAAATCAAATTTGCAATAATGAACTCATTAATCCGCTCATCAAAGGAATGCTTGAGTTGTTTTGACTGTAAACGTCTTAAAAAAAAAAAAACAAAAGGCGTGTCCCTCGGGAGTCGAAACAAACAAGCTATGCCTTGTTGGTATGCTTTATAAAAAGATTCTAATGACAAAAGAACTATAAACCGAAGGAAACAATCTTTCGAAACAAATTTGTTCAAAATTTGTTAAAAAAAGTGTTTATATCAGGACAACTAAATTTTAAAATCACTTACTTGCACTTTCAAATTTCGCGGGCGCCGCCATCTTGAATAGATTTGACGCGTTACGGTTGCCCTATTGTTCTAACACAAAAAACTTTTGTCTAATAACAATAGCGCAACCGTAACACGTCATAGTTATTCAAGATGGCGGCGCCCGCGAAATTTGAAAACAAAAACAAACGACTCTAACACTTATTTTTTTTCGGATACAAAGGCTTTCTTGGAAAAAAAAAAACTTAGGCAAATTTGACTGTAAAGGTTATTTCCTGTAATTTAAAATTACTTTTTTGTAGAAGTGGTGGTTCCCCTTAAAGCTCATTCATGTGATGTTTCATCGATCACCTGGTAGCGGAGCACCATGTGTAAGATCTTTTGGGAAAGCGGGATGGAAGTGGGGAGGCAGGACAGGCTCTGGGGACCGGAGTGTTCGGGCAATTTTCCTCGACGGGAAATCGCGTGGCAGCGTTGCACTTGGCAACCCTCGTTTTTCTGGCGGGAAATCACATTAGCGACGAGCAACGGGATAAAGAGCAGGAGAGAGCACGAGAGAGGAGGGCAAAACTTGAAAAACTTAAGGGAAGAAAGCCTCGAGAGAAGCAGAGGAGAGAGAAGAAGAACAAATTTTAATGAAGGACACCGTAAAGCTGAGAGAAATACTTTGTAAAACTCGCTAAGAAGAACGAAGGCCTGAAACGTTTGCAATTCCGTGTTGACGAAGATTCTGGCAAATTTCAACAATCACACATCGCATCGCCATTCAAGCTTACAGCAGACATCATTGGCGAGTTTTCTTGTCATCGTGTCTACTATAACCGAACTCTCGACGCCGTATATATAGTTTACGTCATCATTAGAAAGTGCGGCGTACGGGGTTTTATTCGCGAGTTGTTTGTGTCAAAAACCCGAACTAGCGAGAAACGAGCGAGTGAGGGTTTTTGACACAAACAACGAGTGAATAAAACCTCGTACAAAGCACTTTCTATGTCGTGAACTGTTTATTACACATAAGACGAGAATTTTCATTAAAGTAGTTTTCTGAACGCAAATTAGAAACAAAAACTCACTAACAATAGAACCAAATGCAAATTTAATTTAATTCAATAACAAAGTACGATTTGCACGAGATGCACGAGTGATTGGCATGGAAACGCCTTTACGCTATCGTTGATTGGTCATACTTCCACATGTGAAATAGCTGTACGCCATTCTGATTGGCTGTATAAGCCTTTTCCACATGTGAAAATAAAGCGTATAGATTTGTACAAATGAGCTTTATGGAATAAAATTCTCATGTCATGTGTAATAAAAATTTATATTGGATTGCAGTACATTTATCTGCAACGCCGAAATGCACTTGTAGGCAACGTTTGAGACCAGATAACACTTAGAAAAGCGTTTTGATAAGCTCGAACCTGCTATTTTCGACAAAATATCCAGCAGCGATTGACTTATAACAATCGTTTGTCTTGTTTGTCACGCGGTTTTGTGGCCCACAACGGTTGCTTATTTTGGAACTGAATTCATCATATCTGCGGCGAGTGTCCACACTTAATACCTATCGATTTTTAGGCTTTTTGTGTGAAATGGATGTCCAGTCGTGAGCTGCTTTGTCTGACTGTGAATTTGCAGTCAAGTACGCTAGCGAATTACTACGCTTTAGTTTGACTTTTTAATTAGTAATTTTGCTGTTATTCTAAACTGAAGAGAGAGGATGTAAAGATTATCAGTAAAACGGAAAATATTGTGATAGAAATTACTGTGCATGTAATTTCCGTTTTAGTTGTTGCTTAAAATAGTTGTTTATTGTTTACAAAGCTTCTTTCTCTACTGCTGTCAGCTCAGAGCTGTTTGATCCCTGTAAACTGTATATTTTACAGGTTGAAAATAAATTCAGGTCCATTTAAATCAAACTAGGTAAATTTAAATGAAACTAGGGGAATTTAATTAACCTAGGTTATTGATCAACTGTTTGAAAAGGGATTTTCTTTATGGGGTGTGGTTGAAAAAAAGAGGCACGGTTTTTTTAGGGGGGTTGAAAACAAAACAAAAAACCAAAAAATCGCCTTTCCCTCCTCCCACTTTCCTCTCTACTCTCTTCCTTTCTCTTATTACTCCCTGTCTGTCTGTCCCTATCCCTCTTAACCTTCCATCCCCTAATCCATTCGTCATACCTATCACTACTTCATGTACCCTTGATCCATTCAATTTTGTGTGTACACGAGAGAAAGAAATCGCTTTGAACTGCACTTACCGAGTCTTGAACCGGGCACTTCTGAAAGCCCTTAGTAATGAGTCCTTTGCTTTAACTAACCACTAAACCACACAGGACTTGGACAAGCAGTCGTCATTAATTTTAATAGCAAATACTTTTTGCTGGTGCAAGAGGGCCCAGACTCTTCTCGGTCATAGTAAATTATGCAAAAGCTTACTCGTGCGCAATGCGTGGCCCTGTACGGTTCGTAAAACTTACCATGTACATGTTCATGTCATCGCAAACACAATTGGATTCTCCACATGATTGATCATTGCACAAAATATGCAGAAGAAGAAGAAGACCCTAAACGTGCTTGTTATTCACTTATCAACTCAACAAAGGAGATAAGGACACCTCAACAGTAAAAAGCAAAAAATTAAACAAGAAAAATTACAACAAGCAAACCCAATACTATTTCATATTCCAAGTCATGATCAACAACTTTGTAAAAAGAAAAATTAATCAAGTGGGCAAAAGTCCATTACAACCAAACACACTTCTTGGTAAAGTAATTGAAAAAGAAAATCGATTTATGAAAGTTGTAATAAAATTTGGAATTATCGACACTTGGATTGCACGCGCACCAAACAGACTACAAATTATTGAAGACATGAATGTATTATTAGACAACTAAAACAATAAGTTTCACTGCCGCATGCAAAAAGGCACTTGACCAGTGACACATGTACAAGAGGTGCAAAAACAAGAAAATGACTTCTCATTGTTCAACTGCATGCAAGTAATGACTGTTTAATAAAGGTGGACTACATGAAAAAAAAATTGAATTTGATTTCAAGTACTTATAACC
>NC_090891.1:4537635-4540135 GCF_036669925.1 Montipora capricornis | reverse complement strand
AACCGACGTGCGTAACGAACAACTCCAGCTCCTTTCTTGATATATTAATCACCACCAAACCTGCCCAGTTTAAGGATGTTGGGACCCTTGCTATCACCTTGAGCGATCAATTACCCCATATATGTTGTCATGAATATACACAGCGCTCGACACACCAAGCATCTTATAATAACAAACCGCTCTTGGTCCGAGGACGCAATTGATGGTTTTTTGGCTGACCTGGAAACAGCTCCTTGTAGCATAATAGATTCCTTTGAAAATGTTGATAACATGTGTAGTACCTGGGAGTCACTTAAGAGAACACAAACGGAATGAGGTCGTAAACGCATCCATGGCTCGATAGCAATGTACTGAGAATAATGAGATCACGTGATCGGGTTCACAAGTGAGCTAAACTATATGGCTTACCCGAAGACTGGACCGAATATAGGCAATTACGAAATCTTGTGACCAGCGTGAACAAAAAAGCAAGAAAGATATATTTTTACACTAAGTTGAAGGAAACTCGTGCTAGGCCTAAAGTTTTTTGGAATACGCTCCGTAAGGTCATTCTAGATAAGAATATTTTGGGTGAAATTGAAAAACTGGTGATTAATAGAAAGGAAGTTAAGGACAATCAAGACATAGCTAATTCAGTGAATGAGTACTTTACTACAATAGCCTCGTCTCTGCTATCTGGTTGCAAGCTAATACTACTTCAAATTCCTTACCGTCAACCTTGGCTTTGGGTGTACCTGACACCGTCGCGGCCTTTACGTATCAAGCCATGAGTGAAGAGGATGTTTTTAAGGTTTTACGAACAATGGACGTTACATAGGCCACAGGTGCAGACAACATTCCTGCAAGGATTTTGAGGATTGCAGCTCCTTGTATAAGCAGGAACATAGCAAACTTACTCAATGCGTCTTATCAGAACGGACACTTTCCACTGTCGTGGAAGGTTGTCAGAGTAACTTCAGTGTCCAAGGGAGGTTCCCTTACAGAGCGTGAAAACTACAGGCCTATATCCGTTCTCCCAAATGTCTCTAAGGTTCACGAATTCTTTGCTAATTTGGATCTCATGCAGTATGCGCAAGAAGCAGACCTTATTGGTGAACATCTGAGTATGCTTATGCACGGAACTCATCGACAACTGTGGCCCTGATTACTGCGCCTTTCAATAACATGCGGACTCTTAAATTCAAAGGTCAACTGACAAATGCGTTTTTCGCTACCGTCAATCAAATGTTCGGCGGCTCCTCCCAGCTTCCAACTATGTTGACTGAACTCAACCTCGTTCCCAGGGTCTCTCATCTTAACGCCTGGGGCGAGCGAGGAGAGACCCTGGTAGGGTCTGGTCACGTGTCTCCCAGAATCTGGGAGATGACAAATCCAATGAAGGGAGGGGCGGCTTAGTAAGAATTTTGTCTATACTGAGACTACGGCAGTGCGGAATGTGTTGTCACCAAAACAAACCAAGTTTCACGTGCTGCGGTATGTGAACACATGTTCTTCTGCGGCTATGTCCGGCGATAATAGTTTGCAAGTTTGTTTTCTCCTTCACGTTCAATATCGCTGCTTTAACATTTCCTTCCTGGAGCCTTCTGATCTGATCTTTGATCAGCGCATTTAGAGGGGAAACAACAATTACTACGGGATGAGTTGCTGCTCCACGTTCATAGTTGATTTTGTCGAGGAATAACAAAGGAAGAGGATGAAATATAACCGACTTTTCATATGCAGTGGGTAACACGGCGACAGCATCACGGCCATGGTAAATTGCTTCGAGGCAGATAACTTGTTTAACTACTGTAAAACATCGCGGGTAATGGCGGAGTCGCAGGGCGAAGCTATTAGCCTAGCTTTGAATTCGACAAAGCTCAACGCGACAAATTCCTTGTTAAGAGAAGACTCCTCCGTAGTGTTTTCAATTGTCACGGAAGCACGTGACCAGACCCTACCAGGGTCTCTCCTCGCTCGAGACACCTTGGGAACGAGGTTGGACTGAACTGGGCTCAACGATTTGATTTGATTACTGCGCGCTCGACAGTAGTCGGAAGCTCGAAGGAGCCGCCGAACATTTGATTGACGGTAGCAAAAACGCATTTGTCGGTTGACCTTTGAATTAAAGAGTCCGCATGTTATTGAAAGGCGCAGTGCTAGTAAAGCTGTTGACTCGTGAAAATTAGCCATGATCGTAATTGCCTTTCTTGATTTAGGGAAGGCGTTTGACCGTCATCATAGATCATAACACCCTTCTAAACAAAATGATGAACAACGGTTTAACTGGTACTGAGCTCAAATGGTTCAACAGCTATTTGGATGAAAGATATCAATACGTGTCCTCTGGTTGCGAAGAATCAAGTAAAAGGTTGATTACATATGGTACAAGGGTCAATTCTGCGACCTACCCTGTTTAACATCCATGTACATGATAAATGCAAATTCTGTCGGAACACTGAAGTATTTCTGTACGCGGGCGATACCGAACTTCATGCCAACTCTACGGATATTAACGAAG
>NC_090891.1:4525135-4532635 GCF_036669925.1 Montipora capricornis | reverse complement strand
CCAGATCAGATTTCATAGCACTGAAACAGCGTTACTCAAGGTCACCAACGATTGGTTATGCTGGATCTGAGTGGCGCATTCGATACGGTAAATCATGGCATCCTAATCAGCCGTCTACATGAGGAAGTGGGTGTTAGTGGCCTAGATCTGGAGTGGTTTAGATCCTACCTGCAGAACAGAACATAACGTGTGGCTGTTGATGGGACGTTTTCTTAGAGGTTTGTTTTAGATCATGGATTCCCACAGGGCTCCTGTTTGGGCCCACTGCTGTTCATCATTTACTCATCCAAGCCTTTCAAGGTCATTAGGGATCAATTACCTGAAGCACACCGCTGCGCAGACGATACACAATTATATCTTAGTTTTAAGCCGCATAGCGGTGCGTCGCAGACTGCTGCTGTTAATGCTATGGAGTGTTGAATAGGAAAATAAGGGAGTTGATGATAAGAAACAAATTAATGATAAATGATAGTAAGACTGAATTTGTTTTGATTGGAATTCGCCAGCAGTTATGCAAATTACAGCCGTGCACTATTTCAGTAGGGCACGATACAATCACTGCAAGCACGCTAGTCAAAAACCTTGGTTGCTGGCTGGACTCACATCTAAACATGTCCAAACATGTTACTAGCGATTGCAAATCAGCTTTTTTCTATCTTCATAATATAAGGCGTATAAAGAACTATCTTTCTCGGAAGAATCTTCTGACCCTAGTACATGCATTTATTACAAGCAGGCTAGATTATTGCAATAGTCTGCTTTATGACGTCCCAAAGGAACAAATTTCGAAATTGCAACACGTTCAAAATGCCGCTGCAAGGTTAGTTATGGACATTGGGAAATATTCCTATATTACTCCTGCTTTGTATGATTTACATTGGCTCCCAATTCACGGGGGCATTCATTTTAAGATTCTGCTGCTGGCGTTTAAAGTCATCCACGGGCAAACTCACGCTTATCTGTCCAATTCAGTGTCGGTAAAATCCAAATCCTAGTATAGTTTACGCTCCAACTGTAGCATTCTTTTTGATCCCCCTATAGGCAAGATGCTAGTAACTCTTGGAGGGCGTTCATTTCAGGCGGCCGTACCACAATTATGGAACGCCCTACCGCCAAGCTAAGTCTACGAGATGTCACATCAGTTGAGACTTTCAAGAAAAATTTAAAGACGTTTTTATTGAGGAAAGCGTTCGCAGATAGAGAACACCCCCCCCCCCCCCCCCCCCACCGGTCGAGTTAAATGGCCTGCAGTTTGAAAGAGTCAGTTCAGCGAAAGTCCTCGGTACCATCATTAGGGATGACTTCAAGTGGAACGACCACATTACTTCAATCACTGCAAATGCAGCAAAAAGTTTTTATCTCCTAAGAAGGTTAAAACAAGCTGGAATTAATTGCTGCAGAGACTTTTATATTGCCGTGTTATTAAATAAGTCCTTGAATATCCTTGTGAGCTTTTCCACAGCGGTCTTCCAGATTATCTAAGCGACGAACTAGAACGTATCCAAAGGCGCGCTATGTCATAGTTTTTCCTCAACTAACTTATGGGAAGGCACTCGCTGAGGCTGGGATCCCCACGCTTTACGAGAGGCGAGAGGTGTCCCTCAGAAACTGTTTAATGATATCAAGAGGGCCAGTAGCCACAGGCTTGCAAGTCTTTTACCACCAAAGGATGAAAACCACCGCCATTTCAGACGAAGCAGAACCTCTTATTTTCGAAAATAGTATCCAAATATCTCGAAGCGCTTATTTTTTTCTGAAATCGAGGGAAGTTCCAAAAACACCATTCTAGCGCCCTGTCACTTCCGGAAATAGAGTAAAATGGTGCATTTTGTTATCGCTCGTGTACATAAACGCGATCACAGCTATCAATGCAATTTGGGCATATCGTAACACATTTCTTGGGCTTTCCAAATCATACATTTATTTTGGAAAAGCTGCTAGCAAATATCTGTTTTGGGCTGTTAGAAGTACCCTAGTACAAATGGTACAGCAAATGAGTCAATTTATCTAAATTGCACACCCCCGAAAAGCCCACTGGTACATGTAATTTGACGTTTAAACTAGTATTTCGTTGAAGTGCATTCTTGTACTATGCTGTGTTAAAATTTCTTCCGTGGTAAATACAGGCTGGATGGTTTTGTTTACTTTCAGGCTCAAATCCTTAAGTTGTTTTTGTTTTTTACAAATTCTGCTGAATTTTGGTCTTTAAATGGCAAGACTACTCGAACCATGTTATCCGTCTCTTGGGCTGTTGATAAAGGTCGCGGTTGGTCGCAGACCTTTGAGTCAACAAAGCGTTTGATAGTGGAATTTACGAGTTGTTTTGGGTACTTTAGGCGTGAGAAAACTGACTTCAAACGGTCACATTCGTCTGAGAAGTGTGACCAAGAAGATGATAAACGGTGTGCTCGATCGAGCATAGTTCTCAGCAAGCCATTCTTGTACCGATTGTCAACATTGCTCTGAAAATGCAGAAGGAGACCTGAATTCGTGGGTTTTACGTAGACCTTTGTCTCTATCCGGGGAGATCGATTCAGTAACTGAGTTCCCAGAAATGGCAACATACCATTGCTTTCAGTTTCCATGGTGAATTTTACGGATGATGTGCAAGGTTTAATGTGTCTAGAAAGCTAGATGCTGCCGCCATATTCGGCATGATGGTCAGGGTGTCGTCTACATATCTTCGATAGAACGAAGGGAGTTTTCCTTGTCGTTCGAGGTTTTCTTCGATTGAGGTCATGAAAACATTAGCGAGCAAGGGGCCAAGGGGAGAACCCATGGCACACCATCAGTCTGTTCATACAAGGCTCCATTGAATTGGAAAAGTTGTTCTTTTGTAGCTACTCTGAGAAGGTCAACAAGGTCCATTTTCGTCAAATTCAAGTCGTACGTTACGTTAAACCAATTGTTGGTGAAAGCTCTGTTCGCGAGTATCTCTATCGTTTCATCCAAGGGTACGTTTGTGAACAGGGAAGACACATCATACGAAACCAGAATGTCACCGTTTGCTATTTCCATGTTTTGAATTTCGTTCGTAAATTCAAATATGTCAGATATTGTGTACCGATTCAAAGACAAAGGCTTAGTTTAGTGTCAAGCCATTTAGCCAGCGCGTAGTTGTATGTTTGCTTTGCTGATAGAATAGGGCGCATCGCTAAGTTCTCCTTGTGTGTCTTTGGTAAGCCATATAAATGGGCTAATCTGGAGCCTGTAGGGCACACAGTCTCCGCAATGGGCTTGGGCAGAATTCGACGGACAGTAGAGTCTAAATCTTTCTCTTTCTTTAGAAGAGGGTGGTAATAAGTTGGTGGTCTACCTCTACTTGGAGGCCTTTCCAGGGGAACAGGCCGAAATTTACTTGCGTCATTGATGGAAGCTTCAGATAATAGGCGTAAATATTCGGACTTGTCCATTACGACCACTCCCGAACCCTTATCTGGTTTGGTAATGATGATGTCGTCGCGACGCTTCAATTGTTCGATGGCAAGCAGGAGTGTCTTGGGAGGTTTGTGTACTTTGCGCTGGATGTAGTTCAGTGCTACGGATCGTAGGGTTGCGGCCGCCAATTCTTTCAAATCATCACTTCCAAGATGAGGTTCAAGACACCAGTAAACCTTCTCGAAGCTTGCTTTCACTTCAATCGGTGACACACGTTGTGGAAAGGCGAATTTCAAACCCCGACATAAAACCAGTTTCTGGAAAAAAGAAAGTTCGTAGGACGATATGTTGTGAATATGCTCGTCCACATCATGTTGCCATTTCTGGGAACTCAGTTACTGAATCGATCTCCCCGGATAGAGACAAAGGTCTACGTAAAACCCACGAATTCAGGTCTCCTTCTGCATTTTCAGAGCAATGTTGACAATCGGTACAAGAATGGCTTGCTGAGAACTATGCTCGATCGAGCACACCGTTTATCATCTTCTTGGTCACACTTCTCAGACGAATGTGACCGTTTGAAGTCAGTTTTCTCACGCCTAAAGTACCCAAAACAACTCGTAAATTCCACTATCAAACGCTTTGTTGACTCAAAGGTCTGCGACCAACCGCGACCTTTATCAACAGCCCAAGAGACGGATAACATGGTTCGAGTAGTCTTGCCATTTAAAGACCAAAATTCAGCAGAATTTGTAAAAAAACAATTTAAGGATTTGAGCCTGAAAGTAAACAAAACCATCCAGCCTGTATTTACCAGCAGAAAAATTGAACAGGAACTGAAAGTGAAAGAGGCAAAGCCGCCGATCATAAATCAGCAGTGTGTTGTATATAAATTTCAATGTGACCTTTGTGATGAAGGTTATGTAGGCTACACACGCGGACATTTACACAATCGTGTAAAGGGACATAAGCAACAGTCCTCGGCTATTGCCAGACACTATAAGAACGCACACGGGTCGATCCCTCGGGACCTGCTTAAACGCTTTGAGGTGCTCAAAAAATGTAAAAACAAATTTGATTGCTTAGTGTATGAAATGTTATTTATAAGAACACTTAAGCCTAGCCTCAATGTGCAATCGGATTCCATTCGTGCTAAAGTATTCTTATAGCCAATTTCGCACGTGCTTATTATGTTAATTCTTAGCGTCAATCGTTTTTAATACTGTAATTTTAGCATCATAGAACATTTTTACCTGGATAATGGAGTGATGTCTACTCCGAAACGTCGGTTTAACTTGTTATCTCTAACTTTTATAGTTTTTTGTTTGACCTTGAACCGACAAAGACGATCTGTCACATCTCGAGCTATAGTGCGTCTGTGATTTCTTTTAGCGTGATTCCTATTCGCTGGCTTTTGACATTCGACTCTGAACTGGCTTCTTTCCTTTTCCTTTTCCGAAAAATGAGTGGGAGCTTGAGTCGAGGCGAGGCGCCTCGCCCCGACCCAAGCTCCCACTCGCTTTTTCCACGCAGTTGTATTCGTTTTCCCGACTATCTTGGAGCCTGGAACAGGCTACCTACGCTGCTCCTACACAGACATTCTTAAGCCCGTCTTACAATCGTTCCGCCGCTTCACGAGCCTACGAATAGGCGAAGAATGTCTGGGTGGGAGCCACTGGCCAGCGTGAGCCTTCTGGACTTTCAGTTTTCGCTTTAAAGCAATATTCATTTCAAAGCTGAAAAGTGTTCATACCACCCTTAATATTTCAACTGACGACAAAGTGTAATTTAACTCTTGACTATTTCAAGGTTTGAGAAAAGCTATTACACAGAATAGAGGAAAGAGGAGCTAAATCCTACGGTGCGTCGGATCTTTTGGCTTTATCGGATCTTTTTTTCATGTAAACAAGCGATGACGGTTGAACCTAGCGGGAAGCGAGTTTACTTTGACGATACTCTGTGTTTGACCGCTGGTAACGAATGACCGGACAACGTGACAAAAGCGCCAAGATATTTGGGGGTTTAGCGTGTGGTTAAAGGAACATTTTATACATATAAATACTTGATATATATTTTGTCACCTTTTTCTCTCATACCAAGAACCAGCGTGGGTCACGTCTTTATTTACCTTTTTTTTTTTTTTCTGTTTTTCTTTTTTTTTTTTTTTACGGTCTTCTTGGGTTTAAAATTATTAACCATAGCGTCGGGGAAAAAAATGAAAAAAAAATCCTGTTACGCAGTTTTCGTTACGCCGTTACGCGTTTCACTAACAACCCTCGTGCAGTTAAACAAAAATTCATTGCCAAACTGGCCCGGGTTACTCGAAGCATGGTTAGCGCTAACCAGCGTTAAATACCATGGAAACTTACGGGTTTCGATACCTCTTAACCAACGGTTAGCGCTAACCGGCCCCTGGTGAATTCCAAAATAAATTTCACTTGAAAAAACCGATATCGCACTCATTGCTTTATGATTCATGCGATATCGGTTTTTAGCGTAAAATTTACCATGGAAATCACTAGATAGGCAATTAAATTTTCTACAGAAGAATGCAAAGAAAATGTTTATTAAAGCAGCCACCTTCTACTTTCACTATAAACGCTACAGGCAGTAAGGTTAAATAACCAGGGAGTTCCGCTTTTAGGCTTGGCTAAATCTATTTAGTATATACTCACTCAGTGATCTTGGTGTTTCAAGCAGTCTGATTGGTTCGCTATCTCGGAGTAATTGAGCATTATTCACTTCCCTCCCTACGGAGTGAATAACGCTTGATCCAAACAAAACAAAATGGCCGGCGTAAACTCGCCAGCATTTATGAATCGGAAGACAAAGAAGGCCACAAAATTTGGCCTGAAAGTTTTCAAAGGTAAGAGAAGAGTTCATACTTTTGCCAACCAGTATTTGACTTCGTTTTTCCGGATAATTATTGCTGAAAATTAAACAATCTTCACGCCAACAATTTGTTTCACTCGGAGTAATTCTCTCTTGTAGGGCTGGTCGCCCACCAAAACGAATTTCTTAGTGAAATCGAGGAATTAAAAAAATGTTTAAGAAAGTTCCACATGGTTGCAAGGAAACAAGACAGGTCATTTTACAACAAACTAACGCTCACCTCAATTAGAGCCACCATTTCATTTGGATCCTTTACCAACTGCACTTTCAATTTCCATTTCAAATGAACCTCAAAAACTTTGATCGAACGGTGAAAATGTTTTAACAAGCAGACTTTCGACTTAGATTGCTGATTTATCTGGTGCTAAATGACCATTTTGCTGTTTGTGACGAGGAGCCTCCATTGCAAGATAGTTCCAGTCCAATACTGAGAATACGAATATGGTCCATTGCTGTTGAGATCACTTCGTGCGTATATACTAAAACAATTATTATTTTTAATCGCGGTGAAAGGTGGCAGAATATTCACCTCGATTTCAAAGAATAATTGTTAAATATTACTTATTTTCATCATCATTATTCTGCTTCCATCCCTCTTTGCACCCTGCTGATGATTTGATAGCATTGCAGGTGTTTTTTTTTTTTTCCAAAACTTAAGCACTCTTTCGTCATCTCGGGGAATGTAAATGCTTCAAACAGATCTCGTCCACTCAGGCTGCAATTGTGACTTAACATCAGGTGCTCCTTTGTAAAAAGCTTAATTTTGTTGCGGTCTCCTTTTAATTATGAATAGGTCGCGGGATAGCTCAAAGTGAACGGGAAAACTCAGCTTTATATTGCTTCTGTTCCATTTGCTTTAAAGTCCTAATTCTCAAGCGGCTTTTGTCCTTTTCATCAACGTGCGAAGTGATTCTTTTAACCTTCCACCGTCGCAAGGTAGGGCAGCAGCAGAGAGCGGAATAAAGCCCCGGCGAAACGATCAAACATTTTCATCCAACATCCTGTTGAACGAGAATGTTTGATCTTGTGGTTTGGCGGTCTGGTGGTTTCCTGTGTTTGATCTACATCGAATATTTTCATCCAACATTTTGCTTCACGAGCAAATGTTTGACCGTTTAGCCACCTTTTCAAACAGACCAAGTTCTAGCGGGAAAATGCAACCGATGAGAAACCGAATATGCGAACGTCGATGCACGCTGCACGAACAAAGACGGCGGCAAAAGAACATAA
>NC_090891.1:4470135-4490135 GCF_036669925.1 Montipora capricornis | reverse complement strand
CTAAAACTGGCAGTACCCGAGGATTGTTGGAGCGTAGACGCTAGTTGAAAAACACGAGTACAGCCCACAATAGAAATGTACGTGTCGAAAGAGTGAAAATAAGGAGAGAAAATAATTCCTTTTTAAAAAAGGTGATAATTGGTAGAAAGAAGCAGTTTACTACGAGTGTAACGTCGTTTGGAAATCGCCATACCGATCAGCATAGAGTTACACAACAAACAATACTTCATCACCTACTTTAACCTTGCCAAAACTTAAGTTGAAGGTTATCAATTCCCAGCAATCTTATCACAGTAACTTTTGGGTGTTTGGAATAGCGGAAAAAGTATTTTCGTTGGCAGAGTTTCGGTTCTTGACGAGGCTGCGGGTCGGAGAAGGCAAGTTCCGTGTTAATTTCAAGAATGGTCGCGATGCAAAAATTGAGTTCACGTTTCTGTCTCTCAGAAATTTTAACACAGCATCGTACAAAGAAAGCACTTCAACGAAATACTAGTTTCAACGTCCAATTGCATGTACCAGTGGGCTTTTGGGGGGTGTGCAATTCAGATAAATTGACTCATTCGCTGAACCGTTTGCACTAGGGTACTTCTAACAGCCAAGAACGGATATTTACTAGCAGCTTTTCCAAAATAAATGTATGATTTGGAAAGACCAAGAAATGTGTTACGATATGCCCAAATTGCATTGATCCCAGTGATTGCTTTTATGTAGACTTGCGATAACAAAATGCACCATTTTACTCTATCTCCGGAAGTGACAAGGCGCTAGATTTCAAAAAAGATTAAGAGCTTCGATATCTTTGGATACTATTTTGGAAAATAACTCACTATAGGTGTTTTTTAGGCATAATATAACAGAATTCGAAATCTGACGAGTGGCTACGGATTCTCGATATTTACAGAAATTGGCTCTTAAGTGCAGATACAATCGTTCAAGTGTAACGTTGACGTTAACGATGTTGTGATAAGAAATTCCAGTCAAATCCCTATAAGAGGTAGTCCTAGTATCGGAATGGCTCACACCAGTAAAGAGAAAAACTCTGATCTAGGCGAGCCTTTGGACAAGAACAATACTGCTCGGCTGAGCAATAAAACCACGATCGGGAAAGGCCACTAAATTTTTAGCTGTATTTAGTCTACAGAGAGAACAACCAATTGGCATGTGTACTTTTTGTGCTTGGCATTTCAAAGTTTGTACAGAAAGTGAATGCCAGTGCCACACAGCTTTTCAGTAAAATATTGGTTTGCATCTGACATCACGGCGGCCACGTTGGTCTACAGAACAATGAAGTAAATTGACTCTATTCTTATGCAAAACTTGTGGGGCCATTTTCTATTGTTTTGTACACCAACATGGCCGTCTCATCACGTGGATGCAAACCAAGAATAGATTATTTCAGAAAAAAGTGCTTTGTAGGGATTTTTATTCACTCGTTACAATACTTTGGAAAACTCACTCGTTTGTTAACCAAAGTATCTCAACAAGTGAGTAAAAACCCCTACAAAGCTGTTTCTATGCTGTAATTTGTTTATTATACATATAACGAAGAATTAACGAGAATTAAACATTTCCTTGGAATCAATTATGTTTTTCGAGACTGAAAAATTCAAGTCTGGTATCTAAGTAAACGAGTACTGATAATAAAACAAATCCTGTTTGCTGTCCAGGAACAAGTAGCCATATTGGAAGCGCGTGAGATAGTCTGGCCCGTGTGACAAAACGACGGGGTGGGGCGGGAAATATCGGGAGAGAAAAACCGTTTTTCTTTCCCGATTCCAGCCCCCCCCCCCACCCCACCCTGTCGTTTTGTCACCCGGTCCCGACTATAACACCCACTTCCAATGTGGCGTCTGATAAGTGCTACGTGTCGGCGACAACAACATCAACCGCCTGACAAAGAGCCTACATAAGCTTAAATATCACTTCCCTGGAAAATACAAATGCAAAATCCTTTCGCTTGTCCCTAATGGCTGTCAGATTCAATCAAGTAATGGCAGCGCTTCACGCTGTGCAAAGACAAATTTGGACTCTCTTGACTTACACTGTTTATAGAAATGTTAAATGTTTCTACGTTTTCGATTGCGTCTCGATAAAATAATCTTGTGTTAAACCCAGAGGAACAAAAGGGGAAGCCAAAGCCTTGTTTTCGAAAAACAAACTTCCAGCGGGTGCTGATTTCAAGACCGCACTTTTCGGAAGCCATTTGAATGCTTTGCTCCGATTGGCTAAGTGATTCTACTCTGAACGATGATTGGTTATATTTTTCACGTGTGAACAATGCTATACACGAAGCTGATTGGACGTATCACTTTCTTCACGTGATAGAAAAACATAATTTTATTTGCAAGATTTATCGTACAAAACTCTTGCTATATATATAATATAAATACATTCCCTTTACGGAAACTGACAAAAATTCCATCGCTGCTACTTTCTCACCTACCGAGTTTCTGTGCCCAGAAAAATAAGACTGATACTTTAATAAAGTCATTATCACATGCTAGTCGAGCGTAAGCACAGTATTACAGGGAGAGGCATAGAATGACCACTCCAAAAAAGGGCCGCAAAGAAACCCCTTAAAGGTTCTAGCTTTGGACCTAAAAAAGAGTGCGTTTTTTTAAGTTTCTTGCCAGGTTCTTCCCATGCCTTACATCCCCATGTCGCAATGGAGGTACATGTGTTAGTGAATCAGAACTGGAAGTGTTCTCGTGTGACTGCCCACTTGAAATCACAGCATTGCCTTATACTGACGACACGTGTAATGTTGGTAAGTTTGGAAATTTGGGTTCTGGAATATGGGAGGGAGTATGATGTTTCTGTGCTACTAAACATCCTAATTCGAACGCGAGCATAATGCCTTACATATACATATCGATGCATACGTAAATGCTGAGGGGCTAGGCCTTTGGGATCCAACATGAAATCCTAGTAAAAGAAAGGACTAGTTCCCCTATGTAAAACGTTGTAGTACGCAACACGTAAACTGCATATTTGCACCTTTGGTTAAGCAAAAATACTTTCGATTTGTAGTAAGCGAGTAACTAAGATATGATCTACTAATCAAGTTGTAGTTCGACAGGTCACGTTAATCAAGTGTCACGCTTTCCTCAACTCTATTACACTACTACGAAAACCACGAGGTGGTCTTTAGATATCTGCTTTACGATGCTCAGATTTGTTCAGACTACAGTCAAACCTCTAGTATCGAGCGCCCTCTTTCAAGGGATCACCTTCTATTTTAAGCGATCACCTATCAATTTCCCCAAATTTGCTTCCCACATTTACTGTAAATTTGACCTCTACTAAACGGTCACCCTTTGGATTCCCAAATGGCTAATTTTATTGTATTTCGCCTCTATTTAACGGTCACATTGTTAGATAACAATAATAAATGGCATATTTTTTGTCAGGAAGATAAGCGAACCGTGTCCAGATCCTTTCACAGCTCAAACGCAACCACGTCTCTCTGGTGGGTTAACCAGAACCCACGTCGAATTCCGCTTTTACTGGTTTCCTTTACATACTCCCAAGGAATCTCAAGGCCAAAGCCACCACCTCCGCTTATTCGTTTCCCTTTGACTATGGCCTTTCCACTCTTCATAGGCCTCTTCTTTAGTAAACCCGTAAAGCCATAAACTGTGGGACATGACCAGTAACATCGAATTTGTTCGCTAGTTAAGTTATTAGGATGAAGTTCAACTGTCTGTCCGGTTTCCACGTCATCAGTAATTTTTCTTCGACCACTACTGCATTTAAATATGGAAACCCATCGATGCCAGAATGTTGGTTTTACCTATGACGTCATCGACCGTGCGTCCACCCTCCCCCCCCCCCCCCAATGTATGGCAATGTGACCAGTATCACACTCGTTTACAGCATACATCTTTGAGATTGGACTTCCAGTGCAAGGTAGGTGCTGACCAGTATCACGTGACCATATCACTGGCTCAAGTTTAGAGCCCATTGAGGTTGAGAGGTTTTTTGGGTGTTGACCACTCACAGGTACTGGTTTTCTATTGGATCGCAGCCTCAAACCAGGTTACCTCACCTAAACATAAACGAGGCTTCATTTTTGCGCGCTTTCTGTGGTTCGACGCGGCTACATGGCCATACTTCTTAACATACCTCATGTTCAGGTGGTCTCAAGCCAGTTTGACATATAGAGGTTACTTTATGGAAAATGCGCCGTACGATTTTTATTCACGAGTTGAGTAGTATCAGAAAACGAACTCGTTCGTTTTCTGATACGAAACAACGAGTGAATAAAAATAGTACAAAGCATTTTCCATGCTGTAATGTGTTTATTTCATAGGTACTGAGGGTTTTTTTTTTCGTGGTAGTGTTTGATAGACAAATTTATTTC
Organism: Montipora capricornis; assembly: GCF_036669925.1. Taxonomy (NCBI): domain Eukaryota; kingdom Metazoa; phylum Cnidaria; class Anthozoa; order Scleractinia; family Acroporidae; genus Montipora; species Montipora capricornis. The sequence continues at coordinate 4,485,772 of NC_090891.1, read as the reverse complement.
GCACAAATAGGAGTGGGGCGATGAAAGCAATAAACAATGGTTTAAAATCGCCCAACCGACAATGTATTTAATAAAATTTACAACAGTTGCTGTGCTTCAGATATTCCAAAGTAGTCCAAAGTAAAGAGTGTTTTTAGTTCGCCGCTTGTCAAAGCTATCAGCGCTTAAGGTTGATTTCCCTTTCCTCACTTCTTTAGTTGTTTTTGTTTGGACTAAATAATCTCTCTGATTTTCTCGAATACCAGGTCGTTTGTTATGCTTACGGAATAGCCCTTTTTCTTCAGTTGTCGTTCCAAGGTAGCCACTAAACTTCGAAGGAAAGTCGGCTCGTACTCATTAGGGACTTTAAGATCTACGACGGCGACGTCGACGAAAACGTCACCTCAAAATAGAACTTTGCTCTAGTAAAAGTCTTCTGCGATTATTCCATCTCGTTCACGGCCTACAATGTGTGCGAAGTATCCTAAAAATAAATTGGTACGAGCGGTTTCAGACTGAAAATAGAGAATGAAAGATTCCCTGTTGCATGCTCACGTTGTCGTCAAAACCTAAAATTTAGTGATTTCACGTCGTCGTCACGCAGAGAACTGCAAAAATATGAGCTAACATCCGTGCTGCACGTGCAGCACGATTATTTATGCTCTTTTAACCAATGATATCGTTGTTTTGTGGCGTTTTCGCCGACGTCGTCGTCGTAGATCTTAAGCTCCCTATTGACGTCTTTAGTGCAGACGGAGATGATAAATTGGTTGATGTATTCAGTATTCATTCAGCTCAACCGCTGGAATAACTTCCATTTTCCTGTCTTCCACTTTCGTTTTCAAAAGTCGTTTAAGTACTAGTGCAAGGGTTTCAACAGGTTTCCAAACGCGAGAAAACATTTGAAACCACGAGGCCGCAGGTGGAGTGGTTTTATTGTTTTTAAGCATTTGAAAACCTGATGAAACCCGAAGCACGAGTTTTTGAAATTTCTTCTCCAACAAAGAAAATTAGTTTAAATTATCATTTCAATAATTTTTCTGAATTGAAGTATTGTTTTTGGTACGGAATGTGAATTTGTCACCTACTTTCTGCTCTGTGACAATTTTTGAATATTCATCAATGTCATGTTGTTCCCTAGCTGTTTGTCAGGTCTGAATGAACACGTTGCTTTGCAAAGCAAATGGCAAAGTGCACATTTAGACCTCTGAGAAGAGCAAAAGTGTGTGGCCAGCGCTATCCCGAGGTAACGTGTGCGTCTAGTTAAATGCAGGAGTAGGTAGTGCCATTTTAGGTCGGAAGTGTACAGCAAGGTTGGAAGCGAACCAAAAGACGAGGTTGCCACCATTGAGCGAGAATTTTTGGGGAGTTTAATAACTGTACCTTTACATTTAACGTCAGCAGTATATAATTTTAATTTAACTTTAAATAGGTTTAAAGTTTGTTTTGTAAAATTTGTGATTAAATAAACTTGTTCATCGTCATGTGTTTTTCTTTCTCTATGGGTATGCAGATTAATAAAATTTCCATCCATGTTTGAAAATATTTCCAAACATGCCGTGGTTTTCAACTCGTTTGTCATTGGGTTTCTAAACCCATCCACCTGACCAGAATGAGATGCTCTGGTTGGGTAACAGCTGCATGAATAATAAATGAGTTTGAGAAGCAATCGTTCATCTCGTTCAGTTTTTTGAGTGGCATTTCTGTTTTCTTGTTCTAAAATAAATTCCTGAACTGAGCAAACAGAAGCAAACCTTCCCTCGGCCATTTTTCAAAGCTCGCGGTTTTTGTGCAACGGCTGTCGGATGACGTTTCATTCCATACGTTGTTCATTCATCACTAGTGAAATTTCTTCGTTCGCATTGCTGATTGGACGAACAATATTTCTTCACAGTGAAATTTTGTCGTTCGTGTTCCTGATTGGCTACATTTAGATTCAGTACGAATTTTATTCACCGTGATTTTCGTGGATAAATCTCAGTACCTATGAAATAAATCATGATAGCTGTGGTCCACACTGGTGACTACGCAGTTATTCAAGTCAATTATTGGAGGGATATCAACTTAAAGCTATGTTTACTTTTTATTTGTTTAGAGCTGCTTTTGCCTCTGTATTGCAAGGGTGAGGCTAAATGGGTGGGTGGGTCGTGGTCGTGAGTCGTGGGTCGTGGGTTGTAGGTCGTGAGTCGTAGGTCGTGGGTCGTGGATCGAGGGTCGTCAGTTGTGGGTCGTGGGTCGTGAGTTGTTGTGGGTCAAGGGTCGTGAGTCGTGGGTCGTGGGTTGTGGGTTAGGTTTGTTTGAAGATAAAAAAAGATATATATTAGCTCCCTCAGTGCTCGGTCCAAATTTGCAATTGCCCGCTCACGAATATTTTCCCCGAACACCTTTTATGAAACGTTGAACAAAGGAAAACTGTCTCCCATTAACTATAAACATTTTTCCTTCTGGTCCGGCAAACAATTTCGGTAAACATTAACGAAAGTGCTTGAAAGTACATGCTTAACATTGGCGTGCGCGTTTGCCGAGAATGAATGCATTAATCAAAAAATAAAACTGTATTAAACTCGCTTGTTTGTTCCGGAACTCACGCTAATGGAATAACGGAACTCACGTTACCCAACAACTTCGATATAATGATCTACTGCTTTTTGTCGGCATTTCAAGTAAAAGAAAAGAACAACTGATCAACTTTTGGGAAACACGAAAAAGCTGTGTCATGGCTGGAACCAAACTTAAGAGTCATTTTCTAGAAAACATCTCATGGGATTTTTGTCTTCATGTTTGGTCATGATGTATTGATTTCATGAAAGCTAAGGATCAGCCGTCGTGCATCCGCCTCGTAGCGACTGTTCGGTTGTTCGTTTGGTAGCGTGGGAATGCTCAAGTATGATTGCTTAAAAATAGCTGAAATGCCCGTCTTTGCCAAAAGCCTTGCAGTAGCAGCCTTCGTCATGGAGGATACGCCGGTGAGTTGAACATTCTTACATCAGAATTGTTGTGGAACGTTAATGTACATGGGAAACCAGTTAATTGTAGTCGAATTCCATCGTCGTCTGTTTGAGGGAAGGAAATCCACTGCTGCTGCTGTGCGAAGCGGGCGGCTCAATGGATATTGAACGAGAGGATGGCCACGAGGTATTCGTTTCATTTTACATGCCATCAGTATAAAACAAGGACTGCGGACCCGGACTGCGGACCGGGTATAAAAAGTGGACCAGGTAATTATAAAATGCAAACTGAACACAAAACACTGTGAAAAAGGCACAGAGCAAAGAAATAGCAATAGGCTAACGACCTGAAATGAAGTCCGACATGAGAATGGTGGAAAAAATGTTTCGCGCCATAATTATCAACCATAGGGTTAAACTGGATATTTCTAGGCTTCTCAAAACGACGATCAATAGCTCACTGAAGGTTTTCGTTGAAACTGCAAAACGTTTGTATGTTGTATTTATCAGAGGTAAGACACGAAAGTAATTTATGAAATCCTTCGCGGGTCACCAGCTTTACGTTTGAAAATCGAGAAATTTGACGGAGATGATTTCAACAGAGTTTTGTTTTGATCCGAGACCATGCAAAACTAACTGGAAGTGTGGATATATATATATCGAACACCACGCAAAGCGAAAACAAAACTATCTTGACCCCATCTACAAGCCTTCTTATTTTCCCACGAAAAATTCAGAAATATTCACTTATGCACATTCCGTGCACATGACGTCATGTGCCTTGTCTATATCGATTGACAGGGCACATGACATATCTTCTGAACAGATTCCACTGTGATGTTCTGACGGGGATCTCGATCTATTCGCAAAATAAATACTTTTTTGCGATTGATACAACTTTTTGTTCACCTCATTGTCGCACGGGTCCGTCTGTAAACAGCACTCGACCAAGAGAACAACTGTTATAGTCTGTGTCCTGATTTACGCGTACACACTACCGACTTTATCTGAAGCCTCTTACGCAGACTTTGGAAGTAACGATTGCGTGACGAGCCAAAACACTCTACATGTGTGTTGAATCCATCCGTCCATCCTGGCTCGAACTACGACAACAACAGTCAGATTAATATAAAAGATGGAAATATACATAAAGTTAAAGTTTATGCCAAAATTGTTTCCGTTCTTCCCCATAACAATTTTTCCACTCTAGTGCTTAACTTCTTATGCGTTAATTGTTGATTTCAGTTTACAGTGTCCCCAATAAGTGCTCCAGCGCTAGAACGACTAGACACATAAATAAAGTTCCTTCCCTTCCTTTTCCTTTTAAATCCGTGGAGTAAATTTACAATTTTGAGATAAATTTTTTACTCTCAGGCCCTGTTTCAATGACGTGTTTACAAGGCAGCTAGGGTTACCCTGGCGCTAGGGTAACCCTATCTGAGTGCTAGGGTACCCTAGCTCTAGCTGCCTTGTAAACGCTCTCGTAGGGACAACTCGCCTGCCCGGGAAAACTTTTTAGTAGTTTTCATTGTGTTTGCGATGCTGGCGGTTACCAAGCACGCAAAGTTGTCCCGGTTGGTAGGGTAACCTTACCTGTGAGATTTTGCTTGTAAACCCGGGCTATCTTTGACCCTTCTACTAGGGTAACCATACCCTAGCAGTAGGGTTACCCTACCTGCTTGTAAACAGGGCCTTACTTTCTCTAGCCCAGTCGATGTTGTAACTGAGCATTTCTGTGTACGTGACAATGTTTTGACACGGAATAAGAGTACCCAAGGCCTTTTTCAAAATCTGTATCTGGGCCAGTACAAACCTAGTTTTGTTGTAGACTCCATTGTTGAAAACTCAGGCCCTACTTCATACCTAGTCCGCAGTCCGCGTTTTATACCGGGTCTGCAGTCCGCAGTCCACGTTTTATACTGACCGTTTTTACATGCTAACTGCAGCCGTATTCCATTATCCCGGCAGTATTAATAAGTTTAGTTCAACTCGTATTCAAGTATTACAAAGACGCTTCCTTGCGTTGAATCACTAAAATAAGCTTGTGAATTTCAGCTTCAGTGCTTGCTTTAAAATATTCCGCTCAGGTAACTGAGATAATGCCACGTCTTTGATGATTCAAATTTCAATGGGATAGTCAGTGACCTGCGAATGGAACCAAAGACTTAGAGCGGTGATTATTTATTGAAACAAAATACCAATGTTAAGCATTTGGACTTACACTTTGAAGTGAATAGACTTTCCACGGTCTCTAATGCAATCTTGGTTGAGTGGCAAACACGATAATGCCCAATTATTTGAGGAAGATAGGGTTTTCCCCAAAAAAATTGGACAGGGGCGTATGGCTCTCTTCCCAAAACCCTAACCCCATTTATGACCTGACCCTTGAATGGCGGCAAAATGGCTCAAATTGATACCCTATTTATGACCAAAACGGCTGAAAAACCATTTGGACCCGAACAGACCTATATCGCCCATACAAGGGAGTACCCCCCCCCCCCCCGGGTGGTCATTCAAGGTATGTAAATTTTTCTGTGAAGGTTAAGGCAGACAAATGAATTGCCGCTTTCATAGCAAGGTTAAGTTCCTAAATTTTTTTTTCAGTAAACTATTTTACACGGTATCATGCGTTTTTGATTCATAATATTTTGGAATTCAAATTTTCCGCGAAGTATTTTATTATTAGATTCCCTACGTTTCCCATACATTTACTGTAATTTTCTCCGTGTTTGTCCCCAACCAAGTTGGCGTCAGAAACCGTGAAAAGTTCTATTCTCAATAATGGACCTTTTTAATTTACCTTAATTTTTCCTTGTGCACCTCAAGTTATTTTTTCCTTTGTTTGGTTTTTGTTTCCGTGTGAGGGAATCTTTTTTGTAAACTATCTTTTCCCCCCCCCGCCCTCCAAAAAAGGCCTTCCGCCTCTGCATGTGGGAATTTTAGCTCACGTGTTTTCTGTTAAGACTAAAATGTAAACCGTGTTACTGCGCCATTACATCTAAGTTAAAAAAAACCTCCTTAGTATCGCCTTTTCAACAGTCAACAATCCCCTCATTCGCAAAAGACGACATAGCTTGGTCTAAATAGAGTTAATACTGAATTACTTTTTCTAGCGCTGCCAGACTCCAACAAGTGCCGAAAGCTCCCCAACGAAGTGAAGAAACAAGACAGAAGTTTACGAAGCTTTGTGACGCCCTTCTTTCCGCTGCAAAGCCTCCTGCTTACTATTCAGCTAAGAAAGATTTAACCAAATTCATTGACGAAACACCTGAAGAAAGGAAACATTGAATTACCTGGATGACCGGGGGATGACCGCCGAACATTCATCTTTCCAGCATTTGCGCCATGGGGTGGTGCACCCAAGATGAACCAGGCAGAGGTTACACACGCCAGTTGGGCACATAGAGACCAAGAAAACATGACCCTCCTGGATGCTGCAGAATGTCACGTCCGTGATCGTGTTCTACTTGAAACAGAATATGAAGGTACCAAGCCGGCCTGGAACTGGACCCAGTCTTATGCAGAGACGAGCACGGGAAACGGCAATTCAGCAAAGAAGGGCTGCCAGATTGGGCGAGGAGCTTTTGCGAGAAGATATCACTATTGCTGAACCAGAGCTTCAACATATCGGAAGGAAAGTTGATCCAGCTTGTAGTCATCACGCAGACAGTCGACTACTTCAAAGATTATCGAGCAGCTAGTACGGATCAAAGTCTAAAAATCTACAGGGTCTTGGCGTGATCTTGCCTCAAACGTAGGAGCGAATCAAGGAATCATGCTAAAATTAGAAGCCATAACAACAACTTTGTCAGTTCAGGGTCAAATAAGAGTTTTACTGATGTACTTTATTCCACTTTATCTCTGAAAACAAGATCATTCACATTTTGATGTATTACATTGAAACACGCCAGGTTAGCTTGGTACAAGAATCGGCAACCTGTGGCAATGCAACCAAGAAAGGACGAACTTCAAACACGATCTGCGCCAACACTTAAATAACATTTGGGTGCTCTAAACAAACTTCTGAAAACACAAGCTACTGAGATTTTCCCCGAACTCGAATACTTGTTTATTACGGAAGGGCAAAATTTTCTTGTCACTGTCGAGGCACAACGAAAATTAGTTGGGCAAACGGATTAAAAAAGCACTTGTTCGCTCGCACTTCAGAGGAAAACAAACAAACAAACAAATCAACTTTTTCTTTATGTCCAAAAGAGTACAGATAATTGTTATTTCATTCCAGTTGACTATAAAAATTCGATTTTCATTCCTGAAAAAAGGAAGAACCGATTAAACCACCTTTTAAAAATACCCATCCACTTTAAATAACGCATCCGTAAAAATAACAAACGGTTTAGTGCCCAAGGAAAGAATTTGTGTGCTAAGTATGAGCTATTACTGGTATTCTGTTTTGTCGTTGTCGTTCTTCGTTTTCGCTCACTCCTTTCGTTTCTGTTCTAGACATCATGTAAGCTTATCAGAGCTTCTAAAGATATGCCAAAAATTGAAATACAAAGAAAAACGCGGCTCTAAGCAAATTAAAAATAAACACTCAGCTTTAAGTTTACATTCCGCCGATGCTTGACTTGAATAACTGCGTAACCACCAGTGTGGACCACAGATATCACGATATGTCAAACTGGATTGAAACTAGCGAAAAATGCAGAAAGAAAACATCTTCCAAACCGTTTTCCACCTGAACACGAAAAGCGTTTGACTGTGTAAGAACTTTCGTTGATATATAGTATGGCCTTGTGGCCGCGTCGAGCCACAGAAAGCAGGCGAAAAATGAAGCCTTGCTTATGTTCAGGTGAGTTCACTTAGGTTGAGCCTTGGAAAAAAAGTACCTGGTCAGCAGTCAACTTCAAAAAACAGCTGACCTCGGTGAGCTTAAGCTTAAGCCCGCGATATGTTCATGTGATACTGGTCAGCAGATACCTTGTTCTGACAGGTGTCAATTAATCAAAAGATAGATGTCCAATATCAAAGATGTATGCTGTAAACTAGCACAATACTGGTCACATTGGCATGCATGAAGGGGTGGACGGACCGACGTACGGACGGTCATGACGTCATGGCTATAAAACCCAATTTTCTTGCATCGATGGGTTACCATATTTTCTTAACAATGGTGCTCGGCGCGCGCGGAGCTCCGCTATAATCAAAGAAAGGACATTTGGCTGGCTTTCTGAGCCATTTACATTGTTCGCAAGCACCCTGAAGGACAGATGATGCATTTTTTTTAGAAACACACTTACGAAATAAAATTGAAGCAAAATAACACCTTTCTGTGTAGTGGAATAATAAATCTCTCATTCGATGGTTTAACATATAATACTCGCGGACATTTTTCTCATTGCTGGTATTTTTCCTCACCCCTGCGGGGCTCCGAAAAATACTACGCACCTCGTAAAATATCTGAGCGTATTATATGTTAAACCATCGAATAAGATTTATTTACACTATAGCTAGTTTACAGCATATATCTTTAATATTGGACATCAATGTTATGGTCAATTGACACCTTTCAAAACAAGGTATCCGCTGACCAGTATCACGTGACCATATTGTTATATCCGGGGTCCTACGTTCGGTGCGCTTGCGTAGTAGGGCTCAGAAAGTGTAGTTCTGTTTTCTGTTCAGGTTCGGTTCTGTAAGCTGTTCTGTATTCCAGCTCTTGATATACTATGTACATGATTCACCAGTTATAACATTTTGGCGACGAGGATAGGATTCTCTCCGATTTCGTTGTGATATCCTTATTCTTCTTTGTATGATTTTATTCTGTGTTCATTTCTTCAATACATTCGTGCACATGGTTGCCTGCGCATTTGTGGTTTTCATCATGTCTTCGGCAACGCTGCTTGGCTCCGTCGGGGAGTTGGATCAGTCGATTGAGACATTCACCGCTTATTTCGAAAGACTGGAACAATTCTTTGAAGCTAATAGTATTGGCCATTATCCTGCTGATGCTACCGCGGCTGTTATTCAAGCGACCAACAGGAAAAAAAGTCACTGTAATGATTTCGGTAATCGGTAAGAACATGTATGGAACTCTTCGTGATTTATGCAGTCCAGAGAACCCGAAAGATAAAACGTTTGATGCATTACGTGATTTAATGCAGTGACATTTTAAGCCCAAGCGACTGGAAGTTGCGGAATCGTGTAGATTTCACCGTTGTTTTCAAGAAGAAAACGAAAGTGTTTCTAATTACAGTGCCCGTCTTAGACATCTGGCTTCCACGTGTAATTTTGGTGAATTCTTGAACCGCTCACTTCGGGATCAGTTTGTGTGTGGCATTCGCAACCCAGCTACACGGAAAAAAATCCTGAGCGAAGATCGCTCGTTTCAAGAGGCCCTTCAAGTGGCTGTTGCTGATGAAATAGCGGCCAAGGAGTCACTGCAAGTTCAACAACAATTACCTCAGCCTGTGAATTCAGTTACCAGGGATTCTTTTTCTCCTTCTTCTCGTGGATATACAGGTTTACAGTTTGGTTTGCAACAAGGTGCTCGTCAACCTTCGAATTTGTCACCGGCGACTTCTTGTACTTACTTCTCATGTGGTAGCCCAGATCACTTAAGGCCTAAATGCAAATTTAGAAATGCTGTATGCCGGAACTGTAACATAAAGGGCCATATTGCTCCAGTTTGCAAAAAGGGTGGTATTAACACCATGTGTTCTGAAGAAGAACTTGCACAAGAACCGGTATGTGAGAACGACGAACTTTATGTGGTTTATGACGTCAACACTATGTTTAGATCTGAAAATTCTGTGCAGCTGAAGATTGAAAACACTAATTGTTGAATGCAGTTAGACACTGGTTCCGCTTTGTCTCTTGCTCCAATCAGTTTCATTAAAGAAGTTTGTCCTGATGTCAAAATTAATCCTACAAATGTTATTCCGGTGAAACTGTGCGCCCTTTAGGAGAGGCTTGTGTGAATGTTGAGTACTCGGGATCCCAGTATTCATTACCCTTATTTATTGTGAAAGAAGGATCCTGTGCATTGTTTGGACGAAATTGGCTTATGCATATCAAGTTGGATTGGCAAAACCTGCCAGGTTTGAATAATGTTGGAACTTTGCCATCTGATTTGTCTACAATTCCAGCTACCTCTGGAGATCAGACATTAAATTCTGTCCTTGAGCAGTATAGTGAATTGTATCAACCTGAACTGGGGTGTTATACTGGTAAGCCTGTTGTGTTAAATGAAAGTCAAGGGGCCAAATTTCACAAAGCAAGACCAGTTCCTTATGCTTTGCAATCAAAAGCGGAGAGTACCTTGTTGAAAATGGAAAAAGATGGCGTTATTGACAGAGTTACTACTGCTGTTAGTGCTGCCCCTATTGTAGTAGTTGGAAAGAAAGACAGTGATGAAGTCCGTGTATGCAGAGATTTTAGCATAACACACAATGCATGTGCTAATGTCGAGACCTACCCTATGCCGCAGATTGAGGACATGCATTCAGCCTTGAGAGGATGTACTGTGTTTAGTGTTCTAGACATTAAGCAGGCCTATCACCAAATACCAATTGCAGAAGAATCACAGTCCCATCTGATAATTAATACTCACATTGGTTTGTTTGCATTTAAAAGACTACCAAATGGAACTCATTCTGGTCCAGCTATTTTTCAGAGAATCATGGACAGTTTGCTGTCTGACATTCCCAAAGCTGTAAGTCGTTTGGATGATATTCTTGTAGCTGGAACTGACCCAGAAGATCACCTTCGCACCCTCTCTCTTGTGCTGGAACGTCTTCGTTCTGCAGGTTTCAAACTGAACAAGACCAAGTGCAAATTCCTTCAGCAATCAGTAGTTTACCTAGGTGACAAGCTCGATGGAGAGGGCTTACATCCTACCGACGATAAACTTGCAGCCATCCGTGATGCTCCAAGGCCTACGGATATTACCACATTAAAGTCTTTTCTGGGACTTATAATGTTCTATTCAAGGTTCATGCCACATCATTCCACTGTACTGGCACCTCTTCACAATCAGCACAAGAAAGATACCGCTTGGAGATGGTGCAAAATTGAAGAAGATGCATTTAATTCAGCAAAGAACTTGTTACTGAATTCTCAGAAATTAGTACACTATGATCACACTCTGGCCCTGTTCCTTTCATGTGATGGTTCATCTTACGGTGCAGGAGCAGTTCTGTCTCACAAGATTGGTGGGTAATTCCCACCCGTGGCCTTTGCTTCTTGTACTTTGACAAGTGCCCAACAAAACTACTCCCAATTGGAAAAGGAGGCTCTGAGTATCATTTTTGGATTGAAATGATTCCGCCAGTATTTGTATTTGTTTTTAGCAGATCATCGACCACTGCTAACTCTTTTTGGACCACATAAACCTATTCCTGCTCATTCTGCAGCTCGACTTCAAAGGTGGGCCTTTATCCTGGCTTCATACAACTACAACATTGAGTACCGGAGCACTGTTGCACATGCTGATGCAGACAGCATGTCCCGTCTTCCTTCACCTCAGACATGGTCACCCAAGTGTGAGAATGTTGAATGCTACTTCTTGGATTCTGAGGTTGTAACCAATGTGACCAGTCAGATGATCAAGAAAGAGACCCAAGTCGATCCAGTGCTGTCCAAAGTGTACACTTATATTATTAGTGGCTGGCCTGGTGTTGTGGATCTTACACTTGTACCTTACAAGAGCAAACGAAATGAGCTGACTACCCAACAGGGCTGTATACTGTGGGGCACTAGTACTCGTGTTATTGTACCTCCTTCGCTTCAGAAGAAAGTTTTGGAAGAATTACATGAAACTCATCCTGGAATTTCCCGCGTGAAGGCATTGGCCAGGTCTTATGTTTGGTGGCCCAGCATCGACTCACATATTGAAAGAACTGTTTCCTGGCGTACCACCTGCCAGTCTCTGAGATCAGCACCCCCTACAGTTCAAATTCATCCCTGGATCTTCCCAGCATGGCCATGGTCCTGTATTCATGCAGATTTTGCTGGACCAATAGGTGGGTGTACTTACCTTGTTGTTGTTGATGCATACAGCAAATACCCGGAGGTGGTGAAAATGACCAGTACTACATCCTCAGCGACCATCACTGCATTACGTGACATTTTCAGTAGGCATGGTCTTCCAGAAATTCTTGTTTCTGACAATGGGTCACAGTTCAGTTCAACAGAATTTGAACAGTTTTCTGCTAACAATGGCATTATGCATCGTACATCTGCACCTTACGAACCATCCACCAATGGTCAGGCTGAACGAGTGGTACAGATTTTGAAGTCTGCAATAAAACAAGCCCAGGCCACTCAAACGGATGTGTCGGCTGTAATTGCCAAATACTTGTTGGTTTATCGAAACACTCCACATTCTACTACAGGTGAACCTCCTTCACTGCTCGTGATGGGTAGGAGATTGCGTACACGTCTGGATTTACTGACTCCTTCTGTTAAAAAACATGTTGAAGCTCGTCAATATAAGACCATGATAAGTCGCACTGCAAAAAGAGGCCTCCGCCAGTTCAATGCAGGTGATCCTGTCCTAGCACGTAATTATGGGAGGGGAGAGAAATGGATGCAAGGTGTTATTACTGAACTTCTTGGTTCACGACATTACGTAGTTGATGTGTCCCGTTCTTTGTGGAAACGGCATGTTGATCAACTCCTTAGCCGACCTGTAGGTGTAGTTCCATCGACCAATGACTCAGTGATTGATCAGCTGCCTGAGATGCCTTCTCGTATGGATACCTCAGGGGTGGATGACCTTCCTTCGATGTCAGATGAAATTCCATTGGCTGGTAGCTGTCAACCTTCTCCTGTGGACAGCCGAACACTGAGAGTTTCCAAGCCTCATTCAGATCTTGACACTGCTATGACAACTCTGCCTAGTTCCCAGTTGGACATTCCAGAAACTGTCACTGGTGATGATACTTTCAGAGCTCATTCAAGTTCTTCATGTGACATTTCCGTACCTACTAATATGAAAAAATGCTATCCCACAAGGACCAATCGGGGTCCACCTATCTATTTGCGAGATTATGAACTAAAGTGAAAACACTAGCTGACCTTAATGTTGTTGAAAACAACAGTTGTTCAGTTGAGATTAAGTGACTGCTTCCCTTGAAGGGGGAGATATTATATCCGGGGTCCTAGGTTCGGTGCGCTTGTGTAGTAGGGCTCAGACAGTGTAGTTCTCTTTTCTGTTCAGGTTTGGTTCGGTAAGCTGTTCTGTATTCCAGCTCTTGATATACTATGTACATGATTGACCAGTTATAACACATATCACGGGCTCAAATTAGACCTTACCGAGGTCAGCTGTTTTCTTGAAGTTGACCGCTCACCCGCGACTGGTTGTTGACTGGATCGCAGGCTCAAGCCATTGGCGTTCAGACACTCACACTCACACCTGAACGAGCCTTAATTTTTTGCACTCTTTCTGTGGCTCGACGCGACTACACAGCCATGCTACGTCATCAAAGCTCTTGACAGTCAATGCTATTCGTGTTCAGGTACGGTTTGGAAAATATATTTTTCTTGCATTTTTCGCTGGTTTCAATCCAGGTTTAACATAATATAGTTGTAGTTATTCAAGTCAAGCATTGGAGGGACATAAACTTAAAGCTGAGCGTTTATTTTTCATTTGTTTAGGGCTGCTTTTTGCTCTGAATTGCAGTCTTAAGATTTTTAATTTCAATCTACTAAGGTTGCAAGATGCCCGGACGGCCTATGTCAGAAGAACAGAAACGAAAGAAGAGAGAAAGAGAACGAGAACGAGAACGAGAACGACAAAACGGTACACCAGTAATAGCTTAAAGTTGGTGGGAGAAGTTACTCCACAAATTCTTTTCTTGGACACTAAACCGTTTGTTATTTCTACGGATGAGTTATTTCAAGTGGATGCATATTTCTAAAACGTGGTTTAGTTGTTTTTCCTTTGTTCAGGAATGAAACTCGAATTTTTATTGTTAACTGGAATTAAATGACAATCATCTGTATTCTTTTTGGACAGAAATAATCGATCTGTTGCTGGTTCGTTTGGCCTTAAAATGCGAGCGAACAAGAAGTTTTTTTACTCCCCTTCCCTAACTGTTTTTTGATGTGCCTCGACAGTGACAAGAATTTTGCACTTATGTTCTAAATGTTATGTATGGCAATTATGTATGGCGATACCGCTGGCTCAGGATCTCTAGTTGTTCGATTATTCAGTTATTGTTTGTTAACCAATCAGAATAAACCACGCGGTCAGTTGTTGATCCAACATGGCGTCTGTGTTGTAAGAGTGTATCAACCATGGTGTCAGAATAGAGGATAACGAACGCCACTGAACCGAGCATGGCCGAAGGATACGCAAATTCGTCGTACAAATGGCCAACTATGAACTGGGCTGCTGCAGACCTGAGTAAAGAATGGGAAAGGTTCTATCAACACTGCGAATTCACGTTTGGAGGAACGATCAGAAAATGAAAAGAGAAGGAGAAAATATGCAACCTTATGAGCTTAGTCGGCGACAAAGGCCGGGAAATTTACATTACCTTCCAGTGGGAAACTGTTCGTGTTGGAACAGGAGAAAGTGCTCAAGATGTAAATGAGAGAGACATACTCGAAAGAGTCGTCGGAAAGTTCAAAGCACACCTCGAAGCCAAGAAGAACCCGATTATGGCAGCAGTTAAATTTGACCGAAGACGTCAGTTACAAGGAGAAACCTTTGACTCCTTTGTCACCGATCTTAAGCTCCTGGCGCGTGGTCTGGACATGACTGAGTCGAATAAATTGATTCGGAACGCCATCGCATGCAAATCTCTGGACGAGCGAGTCAGGCAACGCTGCTTGGAGAAAAGTTAAAACCTCATCCTTGAAATGGCAATCGATATCGGTCGGATGTTCGAAGCGACTAAGGATGGAATGCAAGTGATGTCTGGCGAAGACCCTAAGGTGGAGGTCAATAAACTTGCATGGAAGGGGGGCTCGTCCAAAAAGCCCAAAAACAAGGTACCAAAGGAGAAAAATGTGCAAGTTCCAAAATGTGATAGATGTGGATACAATGCCCACAAGCCACATGAAAAATGCCCTGCTAGAAAGGAGTCGTGCAACAAGTGTAAGAAAATTGGACATTTTGCTAATGTGTGCAGAAGCAAGAAAAGCAATGTCAACTTACTAAATGAAATGGACTATCCTGGAGAAGGCTATTCTAGTGATGAGGAGGGTCCTGAAAGTGATGTGCAACTACTTCATGTAGCAAGCCTGGAAATGAATGGCATCCGTGACAAAACAAAAACCAGTGAAAGTGATGAATGGTGGGCGGTGGTAGAAGTGGGTAACAGTACTCTGCACTGTCAACTCGACACTGGTGCCTATGCAAGTGTTATCAACACTACTCATCTCAAGCAAGTAGCACCCAGGGCCCTGATCAAACAAACCAAGAAGACCCTGGTGTCATACAGCCAACACCGAATCACACCAAAGGGCTACGTCACTCTTCCCGTAAGATTTAAGGACAGGGAGTTAAATGTGAACTTCTATGTCATAGATAGTGAGCAGAAGCCAATATTGTCAGGTGAAGTTTGTCAAGCCCTCAACCTGGTTCAGCGGGTACATAATCTACAGGAACATGTAGATCCAAGCTTAAAGGAGCTACTCAACCAGTATCCAGATTTACTAAGTGCATCAGGAGCCATGCCTGGAACTTACTCCATCAAGATTGACCCCAAAGCAACACCAGTAGTGCATGGACCTCG
>NC_090891.1:4457635-4462635 GCF_036669925.1 Montipora capricornis | reverse complement strand
AGTTGTGATATGGCATGCGGAAATAAGTAAACAAATCAATGTATAATTTTCAAAAGCAAAAAATGGGAGCATAACCTCATTGTGAATTAGCTTTCAAGGAGCTGTGTTTTTGCTCTATGGGCTGCTTGCATGACCTGGCCAGCAAGAGGCAATTGGACTTAAATATTGTGATCATGGGTTTAAAGTCTACCTTGCATAACTAAGGTAGACGCGTTTACATCCTAGGTGATCTAGGGGCAGTTTGTGAGGCACAGGAAACAAAAAGTATACAGAGTGAGCTGGTATACATAATTCCTCGCGTTCTTTCATTCTAGCCAGTGTCAGAGCACGTGACGAGACCTTTTTACCTGATAGTAGGATCCACAAATTAATGATAAAAATTCTCTTCGATAGTTATCATAAGCATCCTCATTAGTAATAGTAATAGAACTGAGTGGAGTACAATTGCTTGCGCGCCAATTACGAAACAAACAGGTGCACACAGATCCAATCAGATTCGAATATTTTGTAATAGATATATCTTATCAGATGTTTTGGTGTGTAGTATCACTAAGTATTTTACCAGTTGTACTGTATTTCGATGAGTTCGCTAGGGCAAGTCAAAATGCAAACAACGAGTAGAAATACTCAGCGATACTACACACCAAACCATCTAATAAACCATTTATTATCCAACTTTTTTTGCACTAAATTTTTAGTAGATGAATTGTGAACAACCAAGAACGAGTGGCAGATTTGTCCGTTGCGGGCAATGTCAGCCACTAAAGTATTCAAACAGGTTCTCTACTGTACAATAACCAAGTGTACAATATCGTGGAATATTTGTACTTGTTTCGTGTTTTTTTTGTACAATAGCTAATACATTTGGATAATAATTACGATTATTATTATTATTATTATTATTATTATTGCCATTACTGTCGTTGGTATTGTTGTTGTTATTGTCATTGTTTTTTTTATTTATTTTTTTTTTACAGAGCGGGCTGGTTGAGTGATGGAAGAGTCGCTTATTCTATGCAGCGAGGGATCAGTGGCTGTGGAGACAGATCTGGTATTATAGATTATGGCATTCAAGCTGACAAAAATAATACCTTTTTTGACGCGTGGTGTTTTCAGAAATAAGAGTGTCAGGGACTCTGCATTCGAAGACCTTATATTCACATCAGAAATTTAAAGAGTACCAGTCTCATCATTGAACTGATAGCCTTTATTATTTATGAAGGAGAGTACGAATGATAATGCGAGGTTTTAAGTGATATTTTAGATTGTAAATGTCTAGCAATCAGGTTTCTATCATCTTCACTACAGTCTATTACGTGTGCATTTATCTAAAGAAGTTTTCCTTTTCTTTTTTTTTAAAGGAACGTCATAGGCTCGACCTCGTGTTTCCTTTTCAAAACGAAATTTTTGTCACTTTTTTTTCGAACCTCTTGAAGCCAGAAAATGCATGTTACGTTAGATTACGTTGGGCTACGTTACGTTATGTTACGTTAAGCAAAGTTAAGTTAAGTTAAGTTATGCTACTTTATGTTACGTTTTGTTATATCTAAAAAATAAACATTTTCGTTGAAACGACTTGGGCACGCTCAATATAAGCCATCAGTCAAATATAAACCATACAACCTCCAGACCCATGATATCACGGGGAATTTATCATTGGCTTGGTGTTGAAATTTCTCTGTCACTGGGTCAAGTAGACTTTATATAGTACTCACTGTATAGCGAAGTAAACATACTCCCCTCCAGGATTGGCCTAAATTAAAATGACTTGGAACCCTTCTTGTCTGTCCCCGGTGGAGTTGGATTGAAATAATTCGCCAAAGTCTCCCGAATAGCGTAGATTTCATTGTCCGTGTATTGGTATTAACCTTAAACTAAGCACCAACCAAGTAGTGGGAACTCTGTTGACCGATTTTACCTCAAATCACATTAGAAAGGTGGACTACATTGGAGAGTGTTTCAGCTTACACACCACATGAACTATCAGGAAAATTTGGTTTCATCAAACGTGTTGATAAAATTACATCTCGTAGGTGTTCGCAAAAGCGGTCCGCCAATCTTCTCCCTGTTTCGCCTATGTAGGTCTTCTTACATAGAGTGCAGGTTATGCCATAGATGACATTTTGGAGATGCATGTAAAGCGGTCAGTGATTCTAAAGCATCGATTCGGTCCTGAGATCTTAAACAGGTTAGAAATAAAAGGACAAGTTTTGCATCGTGTGCATGAACATTCGAAAGTTTCCGGTTGCTTGTCAGATGACGACATGACGGTTCAAGTTAGACTTACTATCAGGAAAATTTGGTTTTATCAAACGAGTTGATAAAGGTCGAATTACCACCGTGAACGATTTGGAAAGCTGACGTTCTGAGCGTTAGCCCTTCGTCAGAGCAAACAGAGGAATTGTGGGTGTTGTGGGTGTTGTTGGTTTTTATGCGGGAGTGGGGGAGCTTTGCCATTGGTGGAAATATGGTAACATGAATTTGTGAATAAAGTAATGAATGGAATGACAGGTGTTCATTGATTCGGTGAGGATTTTTTTTCAATCAGTCAATCTTTATTTGCCTCAATTCTAAATAACATACAACTCGTAGGTGTTCGCAAAAGCGGTCCGCCAATTTTCTCCCTGTTTCGCCTATGTAGGTCTTCTAACATAGTGAACAGGTTATGCAACAGCTGACATTTGCGGAGGTTTGTGTAAAGTGGTCAGTGATTTTAACGGATCGATTCAGTCCTTAGGTCTTAACCATGTTAGAAATGAAAGGACAAGTTTTGCATTCTGTGCGTGAACATTTGAAAGTTCCCGGTTGGTTGTCAGATGACCACATGACGGTTCAAGTTAGACTTACAAACAATTCGCAAAGTCGGATTCATTACCTACAACAAGAAGGTGTCTTCAAATTGAAGATGAAAAGCATAGTGATTAAAAGAAAACCCACTGAATTCGGGTTTGGAAAAACAACTCATCAATCAATACTTGTTGCCAAGTATTGGTAGCAATATTTTAATTAATTACACATAAGAAATGCAAAGTATGAAAAATATTCCCTAACTGTTAACTGAACAATTCCAGATAGTTTGATATTGTAAGACAAAATGGTAGATTATGGCTTGCATGGTAACTCAAATGTTTTTTTCATTCATATTTTTGAAAAGAGCCTTTACAATCAAAACATCACTTGTATTTACCACTTTCCAACGAAACCACGAGTAAGTCTAAATTAAATGACTTTGGAATTCACTTAAACTATACAACGGTATTACACCCTCAAAATAGGCGAGCATTCGATTAAAATTTCTCCATGTAAAACAGGAAACAGCGCCCAATGCTAACATGTCATCACATTCTTCTACTAGCTTGTTAAGGATCTCAGATTCGTCAGAATCTCCACTAAACATCGCAACAATTATGTCGTCCATAATAATGGTTTGAGGAAACTCCCGAGTGGGAGAATTGGACCGTTTCGATGGGAAAGTGCCATTCCATTTTTCATTGGTTGGTCCAGACAGTCAAAACCGGTAGGTATCATACAACGGAAAGCACCATGGACTCTAATGTCATATCATGCTTTTATTCAGCATGTGGGGAAATTTTCCTACTATGATTCTTTTTAACGAATTTGTTTTTGGAATCTCCGCTAATGTTTTACTCTAAAGAGAGTCCTCATTAAAGTGGTCTTTCTATCTTCAATTTCTAGGAAACAAACCTAAAAGGTTTATAAGTGAAGAATTGAATACTCCCGCCAGCAAACGCCTTTTTGCTGAAATAAGAGATAACTGTTTCATACATTCCACCAATGCTTGTGGTGACCTATCATCACTGCAAGACATCCAGTCATGGAAAACTCTTGTAAGAGCTGCAGAAATGCACCAATCTTGGAGCTGGCAAAAATAGTGAGAGGAGAACATCTAAATATTACAGGTGCTTACCATTAAGCCAAAAAATCTGGAAATTTCGGTTAGAGGTCAAATGGAAAGGCAATTTTCGGGAAATCTTTTCCGAAATTGTGGACAAGAGGTAGTCCACTTTTTCCGTTCGGAACAGAATTCGGGAAATTCCCTTACCATTTGCGAGAATCGTTCCGTTTCCAGGCCCTTTCTCGTGATTTTCGCGCGGTTTTACATGTGTTTTGAATGTGGCGTCTTAATACCAATGTAGTTCTTGCCTGTTTGCCTCGCCCACTATGGAAGATTTGGTGATGAACCGTTTTGCTTTCGTTTTTTGCAAGTCAGGGATATTCACATGACTTAAGGACCCAGAATATTGCCGGCATGAATGGGAGTGGAGTGCTCCTGTCATTCAAAACTTTGTAAGCTTGAGCTTGTTTATCTTTTTGGAGTGGGAGAAATTTCATTTGTGGGGGAAGACATTCGTGCTGCTTCATTACAACAAGCAGGGGCCTCAACATCAACTGCTGAAAGCCCAGAATTCTTGGAAAGGTGGGAACACAATAATGTTCGACTCCTGATTTGCTGAATTTAACGCGATATCAGATCACAAAGTGACGGTTGAACAATGTATGCGCAAGTAGGTGAAGCTTGAGATCAAACAAAAAGAAATTGAAGATAACAACGGAGAGTATGGGAGTGAGTCCAAAGATCAAACCAAGTTTTACTTTAGATAGTACTTCTTCTAGTACCAGTGGTACAAATCAGTGTGACAGTGATTGTGAGGAAGCGAGAAAGAAAAGGGTAAAGATGCCAAGAATGAAAAGGAAATGCAAGTCTCCTTCAGGAGAAATGCTGAAATTCCTTCAGTCGTACAGTGAGAGGAGGGAAAAAGTTGAAACAGAGAAACTGGCTTTACTGAAAAGTATAAAGGAAGACAAGAAGGAATTTTTCTTTTTTTTTCTACGCAATTCCATGATGTGCTTAAAAATAAATAAGAATTGCAGTAATTTTCTCTTGAGTTTACAATTTAAATGGGGGTGTTTATTTAAGCATATGTTGTTGCAGTATAAAAATATAAACATTAATGAAGCTGGACAGAGCAATGTTTTTC
>NC_090891.1:4435135-4437635 GCF_036669925.1 Montipora capricornis | reverse complement strand
TTTGCGTTGACTTTAGAGACTCTGGCACTTAAAAAGTCAGCAAATGTTAATATTTTTGAAGCTATTAAGAAAGAACTCGATGCTCGTTTGCAGACGGAGAACATACCATGTTCTAAAAAAGCAAAAGAGAAGGCGATCGAGACATCAGTTGTCAAGCTGCGAGCAAAATATAAATGGTTGAAAGAACGGTGGAGAAAATTCACCGACAGGGCAAAGTCTGGCAGTGGAAAATCAGCTATAGATGAACCTGAATGGTTCATCATCATCGATCCGATTTTCTCCGAAACACACACAGAATTAAAGGTTGCAATGAGGGCAGCAGACATCCTCGTTAGTGACGGGAGCAGTGAAGGTGATGAATATAGTGAAAAGGAGGAAGATATTGAAGAAATGAAGCTTGCTACTAGTATGGTACCCCGTGAGAGGAGGCAGCCATTAGATTCTAGTACCTCGTCTTTAGATGCAAGTTCTGAACAAAGTCACTTGTCAGGGAACGAGTGAGGAAGAATGCAACAGGTAAAGAATACATTATTATCATTTCCCCAGACTTTTAAATGAATTGTATAATGAATGCTATATATTTGCAAGAGAGACATTTTTTGAGTCAATAATGTGTAGATACATCGATCACGCTACATGCGATTCATGTGCAGGTACATGAAACAAGAATATACAACTGTGCTATTCAACAAATTGTTACAGTGACTATATGCATCTTTACATGAACTATGGTGTTATTGGTATTTATAGGTCAGCCCTTCAACTTTACCTCGCCATGTATAAACTAAATTCCAGTTTTCCTGACCTTGAAAAGACCTTTTTTAATGCATTATATAGGGCCAAAAAGGACAAACCGAAAAATCAGCCACATAGTAAAGACCGTGAAGAGGATAAAGTAGATTCGAAGGAGACATCAAAGAAGGAGGTACTCAAATCAAGTGTGTCAGTGCGGCCCAGGAAACGTAAAGTAACTTCACAGAAAGATGCTATCAGCCAATTATAAGCAACCTTTGAGAATCTTCAAAAAGCACACGAAAAAAGAATGCAAACTTGGTTTGAGGCAGACCAGAAAAGAGAAGAAGCATTCCTTCAATATCAGGAGAAACAGGCAGAGCTTAACCGACAACATGAACTCTGTATGATGGAGATGATGGCTCGTTATCAGCAGCCTATGCAACCATACCAAAATGCTTGGGTGATGCATGAACCCACATTCCCAAGTGCCTTTCCTGGAGCAGAGAGTCAACAACTACACTACACGAATTTAGATAGTTATAATAGATAGATTGCTTTCATAAAACCCATAAAAAAGTTGAGATTCTGCAATTATAAGATACTTGTTTAGGCTGTGAACGTGGGAAAATATTAGGCTGTTATTTTAAGCA
This sequence comes from Montipora capricornis, assembly GCF_036669925.1. Lineage (NCBI taxonomy): Eukaryota > Metazoa > Cnidaria > Anthozoa > Scleractinia > Acroporidae > Montipora > Montipora capricornis. The sequence goes on along the minus strand of NC_090891.1, from coordinate 4,436,250 downwards.
GAATGAAACATAAACCACAAATCTGTTTACAGTTACAGGCTAATAATTGATGGCTATGATGGTTGTAATCAGGGTTTGGGAGAAAAAAAATCTAATATGTTAAAAGTTGTGTTTCCAAAAAGTTAATATTTTGCAGTTACCTACCCACAACTCACAGGGAGAGGGTGTATGTGAAAGATATTACACAGATTGATAGGTGTGGTCTTTGTGTTGGTGTGGGGTTACCAAATAATAATACAGAGAAGTGCAAGTGTAGAGAGTACATGATTGCTGAATTATGATTTTGGAAAACAATTCTAATACATAAAAAGTTGATATTTTACAGTTACCTACTCAGAACTCACGGGAAGAGTGTACGGAAAAGATATTAAAAGAATTTTTGTGGTAGGTGTGCGTTGGTGTGGGGGTACAAATAATAGAGAGAGGAGTGTACATAATAGGTACGTGGGAGTACATGATTGCTGTGTTAGGGTTTGGGGGAAGACCTCTTAATACATTACAAGTTGACATTTTGCAGTTATGTCTCATGTTGCATGTTTACCATTAAATTAATCGCTATTATTATTATTCACTCTTTTATGATCCAGTAAGGGAAGCCATATGCTGTGTCAAGTATGTTAGTGCCTACTACCCCTCCCCAACCTCCGACAAAAAGATTGTCTTATCTCACCTTTAAAAAATACCAGAGAAAATTTATGACCACTATCGCTAATTTCCATACTCCAAAAATCCTTAAAATTTCCCAAATCACTCTCAACTATGGCTGTAAAATTTGGTTCATAACACATTGGCATGAGTACTGTTATTATGTCAAGGGGCTAATAATAATAATGATAATAACAACAATAACCAATTTAAATCAAATGAAGAATGAACCCCGTATTTGTGAATGCAATTTATACAATTGCGAATAACCACTGTATATTCAAGTGTTAAATCTTTCTAGCCGAGCACAGATGCTCTATTGATTGGGGAGACTTAACCAAATGAAATTTTAATCATGCAGAATCACATCAAATCAAATGTTGGTTTTTGGGGAGAGGGGAAAACGGAAGTACCCAGAGAGAAACCAGAGCAGAGTAGAGAACCAACTCAGCCCACTTATGACGCAGAGT
>NC_090891.1:4412635-4415135 GCF_036669925.1 Montipora capricornis | reverse complement strand
TTATTCTGTAATTTTGCTCTCCACTAGTCATTGTGTGTCAAAGAAAAATGTTATTCCTAGTATGTCAATGTTCATTAAAAAACCATTTAACACAATTTAAGGGGTCACCTAGAAGTTGTGCCAGCAGATGCCCTTTGGCTCACACGCTCATACGACAAAACAGATCTTTTTCTGAGAGTAAAAACCTGGCTACCAGCCTATTAACCATTTGTCAGAAAGAAAAAAATCCTGTCATCTTTAGAAAAAATTTTACACGCATTGCATAAGTGTGGTTAAGTCCAGTAATACAGCACTTTATTCCATATTGTCAACTGTCTTCCAGGAGATTCAAGAAGACATGTGGTTACTAGCAAAGTACTAAACCCAGCTGACATGCTGATCATTTTCAAGCTCCCTCACAACTTCTAAACACCACAAGTTTAAGGGTGCACTCTGAGCCTCTGACAGCTTTTGGCGGGGTTAGTATCTGGATGGGTGACCTAAAAAATATACCAATCTGTAACAGAAGGCTAGGACCGAAAATTCTATTTTAACGCTCAAAAAAGCAAACTAATTAACCTACAATCAGTGGCAAAGGTAGTTGGGACGCTTGTGTGAGAATGGGCCTGAAAACCTCTCAGACGTTAGAAACTAAGCATAACTGTCAAAATTCAACTGAAAACTTCAAAATAAAACTCCCCCCATCCCCCCAATCAATGTTGAAATAGACAAGAAAATGTATTTTCACTATTGGCAACATTGTTCTGGGGGGGAGGGGGCAATTTTTCAAACTCAGTAAGAAAACCAACTTCAAATGGTGAGTGTCCCAAGACTTTTGCCACTGATTGTCTATAAGCACCAAAAGGTCATTCATATCATCAGCTTACATAATGCTTTGAAATGAACTCATTTAGAGAAATATAGGGATATTATGGTCTATAAAGTAACATTGTGACCTTGTGGAGCAATAGTCAATAAGTGGGGGACTTTGCTCATATAGCAATAATACCGTCGGGGGAGGGGTATGGGTTATTACTTAATATCGCACATCTTTTGAAATAATGGCGAATACTTGTTCTCTTGGATGTTGTAAAGACTTTGGCATTACAATTGCCGTGTGTTCGTCTTAAAAGTCGAGGAAATTGTTCATATTTATAGTATTAAAAGAGTTGCATGGTATACCATGTGAGTCAACACATGTAATTATTTTAAACAGTCATGGCGTCTGTCTCTGTAAACACGTCTTTGCAGAGCGAAGATCAACAATTAATATATCTCATGACAGTCGGGCTGACACAAGTCGTTTCCCCTCGAGATCCAGCTTTTCTGAAGCTGTTTTGGAAGGTTGGGAAAACTGTGGAGTAAGGGTTTTGCATTGGGTTGTATCTTTAGAGGCACATGATGATACCGATAATTCTGTATCCAACGAAATCAACAACTCCTACCATTATCACATGGCGGTGAAACTAAGTAAATGCAAACGTTGGCTTCAAGTAAGGAAGTTCTTAGACGAAAGGTACGGAATAAAGGTTCATTTCAGTGATATCCACAATGCCTACTATACTGCATATCGCTACGTTACCAAAGAAGATAGTGAGGCGTTGCATTCCTCAAACCATCCAAATTTGCAGGAAGTTCCCAGAACAGAGAGAGCAATAGCGTGTAAGCAGAGCAAACGGAAGCTCTCTGAAAGAGGAAAGAAGAACAAAAAATCACCTCGAAAACGTCTCACAGTTTATGACGTTACTCAGTTAATTCAACAAAAAAAGATCAAATCTCGATTAGAGCTTGTATGTCTAGCCGTTGAACAACAATGCGAAGGGAAGACTGAGTTAGCTGAGTTCATTGCTAATAGAGGAAACAGGGTAGTAGATGAGGCCTTGTCACTCGCCCTAGAATTCTCTCAACTAGAGAAGAAGTTTGCGCGTTCTAAGAAAACGCGTATCGAAATATTGGAGGAATGTCAGCAGCAGCAATGTAGCGAGGGTTGCGGGGGGAAATGGATTGTTGCTGCTGAGAGGCTTTTAGGTGCCCAAGGTATCGTAGTGAATGCCTTTTGTAATGCAATTTACACTGCTCTAAAAGGAGGTCGGGGAAAATTTACGGACCAGCAAACACGGGTAAAACATTCATTTTATCTCAAAATGAGAACGGTGAACGAGGCAGAATTTTATGGTGTTCAGCTTCTATCTGTTCCATAGCTCTAACTGAAGCTTTGCTGTTTTGCGAGGGATCGTTATCCATTAAAAATAAACGTATTCCATTTCTTTTTGGTCCTGCTTGAGTAAAGCATGAATTAAAATTGTCTTTTATAAACTGACAAAAAAAAAAAACAGCATTCATTTTCTCGTAGATTTCCTTCACAATAACGCCTTTTCCATATGCAATTGCCACCAGTATATGAAGTCTCCGTCCTCCTGCAAGACTTTTAGACCCTTTTGCAGTAACCTGAAGTCCCTCACCTTTCTTTCGCCAAACTCTTGCCTTTGGTGAGCTTGCATCTTTCATGGGATTTCCTTTG
>NC_090891.1:4395135-4405135 GCF_036669925.1 Montipora capricornis | reverse complement strand
ATGTTATAACAAGACGTGCTCTCGCAAAAAAAACTCACCCTTTCTTTGTCTGGACGACCAATCTTCACAAACAAGGACCTTCTACCAGCAGCTGCTCCATTTTAGCTGCGCTTCTTGCCCGGATGTAAATCTTTCTTCTGCGGGCTTTATGTCTGTTCTCTAAACTTTTTGTTTCACGCCATTCCATTTATCTTTGGTAATCCACTGAATAAGAACTTTGATGTAGAGTTCTTGAATGTTGCGGAAAAATCGCACGCTTGTCTTTATAACTGAGTGATCACAAAAGAACTTTATCATAATTGGCCAAACTACTGCTTGAAAACAAAAGAAAATTCACGACAATAGGACTAAAAAAAGTTGTCACAATAACAGAATCATGATTTCACAGCCTATTCGATCTGTGAAACAAAGAACAAAGATTTGGTAAGAAACAAATATTGACAAGCTTGACGCTCGGCAATCAAGAACAATGTGATCAATGTGTATGGAAAATTTAAAACAAAGTTTCTTGATATCAAAACTTGATACATTTGCTATAACAGACTAGTCTTTATCATATGTAGCGTTTGTTTGATATTAGGGAGCTTAAGCACACACATTTTTGAGACACGAGTGGCAATCGGAAGTGAGCTGTTTTCCCTTTTAACTTGTCTTCACACAAACACATTTGTATTGCTAAGTATTTTTTCTCCATTAGAAATGCTGGGTATAAACATTATGGGTATAAACATCTAAACACCACTGTCCTGGCATGCAAAATGTTCTCTTCTGGTTGCCGTTTGTGTCTCAAAAATGCACGTGCTTAAGCTCCCAATTGATAATTTTTACATTGTCATCAAAACGTGCGAGCTTTGTTCCCCGTCAACCGATGCAGACTTTGGAATCACGGCGCTCACTAAACCATGAATAACTCTAGTGTCCAGTGTCTAGTGTTGTGCAAACAATTCGCTATCGCTACTAAACATCGAAAAATTTGCTATTGAGAATCATTTTGCGGGATTTCTGGCGTTACACAGCCGCCAACTCCTTCCAAGTATGGGAAGTACAACGTTAATGTAACCTACATAAGGCCCCTTTCCCGTGTTACCTTGGTGAAGTGGCACTTGGCCGTCAGCGAAAATAATTATTATGAGGGAAAAGTTTTGGAGGCCAACTTTCAATCTGGATATTCTGTTTAAAAGCGATAAAGGGACTCTTCTTGATCCTCTCCATGGAAAATAAAAGCGAGAAAAAGACGACAAGGGAACTAGTATTTGTGTTGCGTGTGATCGCATTGTGGAAATTTCAAGTCGAACATGTGTTGTTTGCCAGCTATTTTCCTTCGTCTCGACCTAAATCTTTATATTTACTTCGATATAGATGCAAATATTGATATTCTAGCCTGGAAATACATTTTGTGTGAAAAGCGATTTTGTGGTTGACAAATGTAAAATTTGAACTCTCGCTGCCTCAGTATCAATTTTACACACTACGTCGATAGATCCGATTACCCAAACAATAATGTAAAAAACAATTGTCCAAATTTTCGTTGTTTAATTTCCTAATCTATGAATTAAGGTATCATTTACTGCGTACACTGTAATTAATTAATACTTGTCCCAGCGAAGAAAAAAAAAATTACAACACAGAGTTTTTCCCGTCTGAAGAGAGTTAAAAGCCATTTGAAACCATTTTGAAACCCTTTCCAAACCCTTCTAAGACTTTTGAAACCCTTTAGAAGCCCTTTAGAAACCGTTTTGAAACCCTTTCGAAACCCTTCCTATTTTTGAGACACACGAAACCCTCATATTGCTTGTGTTATGCTTAAGGGTCATTTAATCAAGCAATCTATGCAGTCCATCAATCCATCTTTCTGTTTCATATTCTTTTATGTAACGAGGGGGTCGAAGTCCTATAATCCCCCTTGGTTTCTTCTGGGCTCCCTTGCCATGTGATAATTTCTTTTTATGCTGTACTTCGTAGTGTATTCTGGCTAAATAAACTGAACTGAACTGCACTGAGATTTTAACCAATGAAAAAAGTAGCTTGCAAACGGAAATATATATGAAAAAGGGTGCAAAAAAAATTTGTTTTATTGCCCAGGTAATACCCTTACGAAAATAGTGCATATTTTTTTATCTATTTTTTTCCTATTTTACATCCTATTCTACAGCTATTTTTAATACATTTTATCCCTATTTTTGAAAGATGATTAATGCTATTTTAAAACTATTTTATCTCTATTTTAAAGCTGTTGTTTTGAAACAAAAAATAGGGGAAAATAGCCTTATAGCCAACAGAGATAACCAGTTTAAAATAGTGTTTGTGAATGCAAAAACTGCATTGCAAAAAGTTATTGCAATAAAATAGGAGAAAATATGCTAAAAATACAGTATTGTGAAAAAGTAATGAGAACGTAATTCGACGAAATGCGCGAATTTCGGGGCTTTCCGACGAAAAATGGCAAATTTTTGTCCAGCGTGAAAGTTCGCAGAAAATTAGCCGAATTTTCGCAATGCCTATTGTTGTAGTTGACGCGAATTTTCGAGCGAAAATTCGCTTTGACCGATAATTCCTTCCGAAATTTCGAGCGAAAATTCGCATTGACCGATAATTTGTTCCGAAATTTCGAGCGAAAATTCGCTTTGACCGATAATTCCTTCCGAAATTTCGAGCGAAAATTCGCATTGACCGATAATTTGTTCCGAAATTTCGAGCGAAAATTCGCTCTTCCCGAATTTTCCTTCGAATTTTCGAGCGAAAATTTGTTTTGATATAGTTTCTGTGGGTATTACCAGTGAGCACAACACTAGAATGTACGGGATAGAAAGCAACATCTCACCCTATTAAGTGCTTTTCTTTCAAACTTACCATGCAAATGTCCAGACAAAATAGACCTCATGTTTGTTTTACAGTCTCAAGGTCTCCAAGCTAAAAGTTTCGTTCTTAAGGCGCCGTTACACTGTGAAATATTTCGTGCAATTTGTCTCGCAATGTGTTGGCGACGTAGTGGCGGGACAAGTTGAAGGAAACATTTCACAGTGTAACATACCCTGTAACGGCCAAAATCGTTGCAAAACAAGTAACAAGAGCCGTTGCTAGGTTCTACTTTTCGCGCAACTTGTCTCGCAACGATTTTGGCCGTTGCAGGGTATGTTACACTGTGAAATGTTTCGTGCAACTTGTCTCGCCACAATGTCGCCAACACATTGCGAGAAAAGTTGCACGAAACATTTCACAGTGTAACGGACGAGAAAGATGAATAAAAACACATTACAAAGGGCGAATTTTGTAGAGAATTGAAACGGACACAACTACTGAACTACTGCAGTTGTTTACAAAACTGAATAGCCGATCGATATGTGATCGATCTTTACAAACCACACTACGAAATTTCGCGTACAACAAGCGAAATTACGCTTTTGGTTTTTTACGCTGGTCTCGAAAATGCGGGGAATTTTCTCTCTTTGTTTTAGCGAATTTTCGCGCTGGGCTCGAAAATGCGGCGAATTTTCTCTCTTTGTTTTAGCGAAATTACGCTAGAAACATCGCGAAACGACGCTGGAATTTTCGAGCGAAATTCGTCGAAAGTTCGCAGCTGGGACAAAGAACGAAATTCGCGCATTTCGCTCTCATTACTTTTTCACAATACTGTAGGTATAAAATACATAAAAAATAGCTTCCAAATAGTTTTAAAGTGCATATGAAGCGAATTTTCACAACTATTTTTTGTTAGGTTTTTACGTAGCTTATATACACCCTGTTTGATTCTAAATTATGTTTGGCTTTTGTGCGAGACGAATCGGATTTTTTTCGCAGCTTCAAAATGCACTTCGGACACAAAAATTTCTGATTTTTGGCGCAGCCAAAATGCCTTTGTGACGTCATTAGTGTGTTACATTTCAATGACCAACATGGCGGACAAGCGGAGAAAGTGTCTCCCGGGAAAGTTTTGCACAGCTGGCGGGCCAGGAGGAGTAAGTTGCAATAACATGGAATGCAACACCAGAACTTTCAATGCATCTGTTCCCCACGAACAAGGTTTTGAGAAACCAGTGGCTTAAGTTCGTGTGTAGACGCCGTGCTGATTTTCGGCCTACAAAGACTTTGGTGCTTTGTTCTGTTCACTTTACTCCAGACTGCTTTACGAGAAGAATTGATTTGATAGATGCAAGTGAAGATGTTGTTGCAATTTTAACACAACATAAAAGATAAGTCCTGGTTCATTCAGTAGGTTTATTGGATTAAAGAGATCGCGCTCTATGACGTCACTAATTACCCTTATTACAACGATTATCTTATTTAGAACACCCTCGCGGGCCGGCAATTAATCTGTACTTTACACATCAATTATACCATAAGTTGTTTATCCAGTAGTTACATTAGTATAAATTATTCAGTGTGCTATTGTTCATTATAAGTCTCTGATATTCTTCAATGCTGCCTTTCGAGCGGCAAGTCTTGACAGGGGTCTCATCTTTTCTTCTTCAGTCCCCAGTTCTTGGGTTTGTCTATTATCCTCATCATGATCGTTTGTTTTGATCTCAAGAGGATAAAGCTTTTCAATGGGTCTCGTAAGTTCTTTTCCTGGGTGTATCTTCACGTTTACAGACCTGACTTGACCATCTCCTTGATGAAGGTTTGTTACGATCCCTATTCTCCAGTTTGAACGTGGAAGGTCATCATGTATAAGTACCACATCCCCCCTGGAGACTGGTGTTTGGTGATTTGTGTTGCGTTTACGTCTTGTTCTTCCAAAACATCCACATTATCGCTTCATAATATTTAGCTCTCTTAACGAGTTCCTTTTCAGAGCTTTCAAAGGGGTCATAGTCTGGATCCTCTTGAGGATCTGTCGGCGTATGGTCAGGTAATGTCATCAATCGATGTCCACACAGGAAGTGTGCTGGCGTAAGTGGAGGGGAATAATTAAATCCCATGTAGGAATACGTTAGCGGTCTGCTATTCAATGCAGCTTCAACCTCGATCAGTATGGTGTTTAGTTCTATCATTTTTAGGGAGGCTTTACCGATTGTTTTCTTCAGGCATCTTTTGGTCATTCCTATCAGTCTTTCATAAAATCCTCCCCACCACGGAGCTCTCTAGGCTATGAATTTCCAATGTATGCCATTGTTTGCAAGGAACTTCTGAGTTGAAGTGTGAGAGAGAATTCCGCTATGTAGAGTTTCTAGGTCTTGTGCGGCTGCTTTGAACGTTTTGGCATTGTCAGAGATGATTGTCTCCGGAACGCCTCTTCTGCCTATAAATCGTCTGAATGCTCTTAGAAAGGCTTCAGTTGTTTGGTCTTCAACCAGTTCAAGATGTGTTGCCCTTATGGCAGTACAGGTGAATAGGCATACATAGACCTTGCTCGATGTAGTATTCTTGTTACGGACGTACATAGGTCCTTCAAAGTCGATGCCTGTGTGTTGGAAGGGCTGTGACTGTTAGATCCGTTCTTTGGGTAATGGTGGTGTTGGAACGGAATGAAGGTGTGGTCCTTCATGTTTTCTACATATAACGCACTTCAATATGAGCCTTTTAACAAGTTGTCGACCTTGGGCTATCCAGAATTGTTGTCTTATTTGAGTTAATGTGTCCTGAACTCCACCGTGTTTGAGCATTGTATGTGTATGTTGGATGATCAATGAAGTGAATATGCTATTTTTAGGTAACAAAATTGGGAATTTTGTGTCATAGTGAAGGTCTGCATAGTGTAGTCTATCACGACAGCGAAGTACTTCTTGGTCATCGAGGAACAGTCCTAGTTGTTGCATGATAGCCGGTTGTTTTGACTTCGTTTTCGCCTTTAAGCAAGTGATTTCGCGTTCATAGTATTTTCTTTGGGTTACTTTTAGTAATGCAAGTCGAGCATCCTGCATTATTTCAGTTGTAATAGGAGACTTTGTGTTCCTTTTTCGCCATATATCTGTGTAGTGAAGGAGTGTGGCCGTTTCTCGGATCGCTCTGTTTAAGGTGCTGTACCTCTCTAAGTCTATTGAGTCAAGTATGTTAGGGCTATCTGATTTGACTATTATATGCATTTGTGGACTGTCGATTATGTCTGTGATAGGTTCCTTTTACTGAACTTGTGGGCACTGGTCATTCGGTGCTTTTAGCCATGATGGACCTTCAAACCATAATGCTCTATTCTGATAGAACATCGTTGTGCTTATTCCTCGTGTTATTAAGTCTGCAGGGTTTGAGGATGTGGGACAGAACATCCATTTATGTGTCCCTGTTATTTGTGTTATCTTGCATATTCGCGTGTGTACGAATGGTTGCAGTCTTTTGTTGGATGAAAGCCACGATAGCACAATTTGTGACTTGCTCCAGTAGACGATTTCGCATTCCTTTCCGAGTTGTAAAGTTTTCGTGATGTACGTTGCTAGGTTGGCTCCTAACAGTGCTGCTAGTAGTTCCAATCGTGGAAGTGTTTGCGTCTTAACGGGTGCGACTCTTGTTTTGGCGATTACGAAGCTTGTTTGCGTCATGTTTCCTGATGTTCCTCGGAGGTATGCAACCGCACCGTAGGCTCGTTGACTGTTATCGCAGAATATATGAAGTTGTTTGCTGGTGCTGTTGTCACTGAAATATGGTCTTGGTATTTTGAACATGGACAGGTTTTTAATGTCGTCGAGCCATTTAATCCACTGTCTTTTTAAGTCATTCCTTATTTCTTGGTCCCAAGTCATTTTTTGGTTTCCATATGTCTTGTATCATGATCTTTGCTTTAACGGTGATAGGTTCAACAAATCCGAGAGGATCGAATATTTTTGAGGCGATGCTTAGGACAGACCTTTTGCTCATCTTTTGTTGAGTAGCTTGCGAAATGTCGTTTATCATGTTATCGAGTGAGAGTGATAGCGTGTCCAGTGTCGCATCCCACTTTAGACCTAGTACTTTGGTTTGCGGATTTTTAGCGGCGCATTTGTCTTCTTTTGCTTTGATGTTAAGGTTTGGTGAGCTCGAATTCCATTCTCTCAGATTCATGCCAGCGTCCTTCAAATTTTTCGTGATAATGTATAGTATTCCATGGCCTTTTCCTGGCTGTCAGCCCCCGTCACCACGTTATCCATGTACATTGAGTTGATGAGGTCAGTAGCTATCCACGTATTTGCTTTCATTAAGTGAAACTGGATTGTTGCAAATAGGACGCGTTGGAACCTATATGCTCGTAAGTTATCTGTATCGGTGGCTGGTTTGTTGATGTCTTTAAGCCAAAGAAATCGCGTGGCGTCTCTAACGTTTGGGTGGAGTTCGATCTGGAGAAATGCCTTCTCGATATCGGCGATGAATGCCACATTGTGTGCTCTGAATCGGAGAAGAATTCCTGTCAGGTCTTGCATTAGGTTCTCTTCAGTGTGAAGACAGTCATTTAAGCTTGGTGAATTGGAGTTTTGCTTTGCTGAGGCGTCATAGACTATTCTCATTTTTGTTGTTGCGCTATCCTCTTTAAACACTGAGAAGTGAGGGATGTAGTGGACGTTTAAGGTTCGCTGGAGAATGGCTAGTCGTTTTACACTGAGGTTCAGGTTGGACAGCAGATCGTTTTTGTTTTCTTTCCACGGCAATGCAACACTATGCCTACCCAAAGTGTCGTTGAATTTGATTGTGTTTTGAAATGTTTACTCGTTTTGATCATCTTGCCAGTGATCAGGCGACCGTACTGGTCGTTTCCGATAAGTATATCCACTTCTGAGTTTCCGATAGGTGTGTCCGCTAGTTTTAGACTTTCTAGTTCCGGAGGGAATTTCGAAAGCCTTTATCTTCAGTGGTGGGCAGATTGTAGGAGTTACAAGTGCCGTTAATGATGAACTTTCCTTTCCCATATCTAGATTGAGTGAGACTACGTCGTAGTTTCTTCTGGTGGTTTTGATATCGCCAAATGTGGTTACGTCAAGGAGTTCTTTGCGTATAGTTTTGAGGTTTAGTCGGTTCCTCATGTTTTCTGTGATGAACGTCCTCTGCGAGCCTGTATCAAAGAGAATATGTGCCTGTGAGCATTGAAATCCTTGGCCGATTGCTGTTGTTCTAGCTGAGTGCATTAGGATTTGATTCTGTTGCAGATCTAGCAACTGTGTTGTTCCTACGCGGGTTGTGCTTAAGTGACTCTTTGTGAGTCTCCTTCGGTTCGTCGTGTGTGCTTGCTTTCGTTTGCTCGATCTTTGAGGTCGACGGGTTAGACGCGGTATCTTTTGGCGGGTTTTGTGTTTGTCTGTGGCAAAGTGAAGTATGATGCTTCTGTTTACACTTCATGCAGCGCCGCTTAGAAAAACATTTTGTTTTGTTATGATTTGTGCCCAGGCAGTTGTAACAACGTTGTTGTCGTTGTAGTACTTGGTAACGTTCTTGCACAGATACAAATTCGCTGCAATTGTCTGACCAATGGTTACCGTCACAGTAGGCAGATTTCTTTTGTTTCGGGCGTTGTTTCTCACTCTGCGTTCTTGGCTGCGTTCTGGATAGCATCGTCCCCGTTGTCGGAACAAGTGGTTCTTCGTCATATGTTTCGTAGCTTTTCATGGTTGACAGGCGACCCTTCTCGATTGTTTCGATTTCTCATCAAAGTGCGATTCGTAACTTGTCAAGTGACTCATCCGCCGAACTGTCAGATCTGAATATCGCGTAACGTATGGATTCTGGTAGTTTCTTCAAGAGTATCGGTATAAGAAGGCAGCCGTATGTGTCGGTTTTTACGTCGAGGGCCTCCAGACCACGAATGTTTGATTCGTAGGAGTCATAAAATGTTTGCAGACTCGATATTTCGTATGTCGGCGGGGTAGCTCTGGTCAGATATTCCATGTATGCATTGATAATATTTTGTTTATCGCCGAAGCGTTCGTTCAATATTTCGATTGCTTTCGTATAGTTTTCGTTGGTAAGTGGTAGTCCGGCGATCGCGCGCGCTGCCTCTCCTTTAAGCATAATTTGTAAATAATTCATTTTTTCGATGTTGTTCAATTCGGTGTGTTCGTCGATCGCTGTGCTAAAACTGTCCCAGAAAGTGAGCCACTCTAATTGATTGCCGTTGAATGGTTGAATGCTGAGTTTTGGTAAATTGACGTTGATTCGCGTAGTTGTCGGTTTCGTTGAACTATTGTTATCATGGAAAGAACTCACCGGTTTATCGTGTAGGTCGTTTTTCAATGCTTCCATTATCAAGAACTTGTAGTTGGAGATGGTGTCTTGAACTGACAAAACATCTTCTATCTCGTTCTCTAGCTCTTCCTCGGAAATGGCCATGGCTATTTGTGAGTCCATTTGTGATATGTCGCTTACAATGAGGTCTCCAGTGAAACAATGACATGATCCCCTAATTTAGGCTAACTGTTGTACCTGTACCTAATCGTTTAATTTAGACAATTAGAGAGCTTTTAAAAGCAACGCCATCCACCTCAGCATCAATAACTTCACCGAGAGGCAGCTATTGATCAAGAGGGTCTTGATTGCAGTGATGTCACACAAAGTCAGGAAGGTGTAGTTATGTGTCATCGAAACTCCTGTCGGTGCGGAAAGCCCTCCTAGTGCACCTTCATGTGATAAGTGTTCTTGCTTGTCCAAAAGCCTTAGAAGATTTCAAGAGGAAAATTGTTACCTTAGAAAACGGACCAGGAGCTCAAGGATCAACTCAAAACATGTGAGGGTAATAGCGAAAAAGTGTTACCAAGTCTAACAACAATTCTTTATCACTGAAATTTCTCCACCTGGTCAGTTGGTTATTTTTTTTAATAAGACTTATGACGTAATTGGTCCTATATCTAATAAAAATTCTTCGTCGTTTGTGAGGCTACGGGTGAATCTTTGTTTACATACAGTATTTTGCACATTGCATAAGGTAAAATTAACAACAAAACTACTGTTCTAATGATATAGAGTGGTCTTCATAAGTTGAAAGAGCTAGACACACTTAGCGTGTCCTGAAAATCTGAGCATAGAGCCTTCAGTTTTCTTTAAAGACTTTAGTGTCAAGATTTTACAAGGAATGTATGGCCTTGGGGGCAACTCTTGCCACACAGGC
>NC_090891.1:4380135-4390135 GCF_036669925.1 Montipora capricornis | reverse complement strand
AAGTATTTTTGCATGATTTATGACTATGCAGGAAAAGTAGATCTTAGCAAGGGATATTGAAATCCAAAAAGAAAATTGGGGATATAATCAAGCAACAATAAAAATACAAAGCATTTTATGGCATTTTTTGCCAAATTAAGGCTTTATTATATCTGATAAATGCATGGTTTACTCCAATTTTCTTTTTGCATACCAAAAGCACTTGCTAAGTTCTGCTTTCTCTGCATGGTTTTAAACCACGCCAAAATATCCTGTATTAGTAGGCACCACCCATAGGAGGCCCAAGTATCTCGAGAGGCACAAAATTTATGTGCAGTAGCAAAAGAAAGACTTGTCATTCACACCATAAATAAAGCATTTATGATAGATAATAGTAAATTACTTATGGTGTCCTAAAACCCCTTTCTAACCCGTGATGCAACCCAGAACTAAAGTAATTTCCCTCCTGGTCACTATCTAATTTGAAACAAGTCCTTGCTCTTTTTTGCTTTTCAGAGGCAGAACAAAACTCCCTCCAGACTACTTCATATCAGCAGGTATCTGGTACTTCCTCAGAGACTGTCAGTGAGCCTCCAGCCAAGAAAAGAGCACCAGCTTGTTGAAAATGCCCTCATCCTATGAGAGGACATCATCGAAATCAATGCTCAGTGACATCTGCCTGGTGACTTATTAACATTGTGGAAAAAATTAATTTCACCTAAATGTCAACTTTTTTGCTCATAATAAACATTGCAAAAAGTTATATTTACATTTTGTTGCATTACTTTAATCATTCTTTGAATTTCAAGACAAAAAGCATTTTGTTAGGCATCCATTACAACAGTTTGCAAGTGCATGAGAGAAGTAAAAATCAAGTCTTTTTTTTTTGTTAACAGAAATTGCTTGCTCAATATTTATTTTTAAGGCCATACAACCATAGGGATTTTACAGTATAATTCTGATGACTCAACGTTCTGCTGCCTGGAGAAAGAGAAGTCCAGAACTCAGTTGGATTTTCATCACTTTTAAACTATGATGGAAATAAAATCAGAATACCCTTTGTATATATTTGATCTGAAAACAGAATTCCATTGTTTTTGTTTTGTTTTTTACAGTGCAGGAACGAAAGATGTGTGACATTTTAATTTTATTAGCATAAGTGACAGGACAGTAGCTTCAAAGTAACTAGTGAGCTTGAGACGATAAGTCAGTGGATGAAAATAATTATGCAAATGAAACTTTTAATGACACCTTCCAAAAATCAAACAGTAACATACAGCTGTAGTTCTCTGATTCAGCTTGATGTATGTGTACTACTAGGCAAGTGCAGCTAATTCCTATCATCTGCTTGCACATATCCAGTTTGAATGATGATTGAGTCACATATTATTCTACTTCTTATATTGTGGTAAATGCATGCTGGTAATGGGCTGCTGTTATCCCAAGCCAAAAAACCGAGAATCCAGCAAACAAGCCATCTGTAGGCAGTGGCTCTGAGAAACCTACACGAAGTAAATAAAATTGTATTTAAAAAAAGCACTGCAGGTATAAATACCAAAGCAGGGCTGATTGAAAACATCAGCATATTGCACAGTTCCTTTTTAAGGTTAAACCTCATCAGAAACCATTTTACCCACACCAGGCAAGCTAGAGCATTATCCATGTCATAAGTCAGGGTTGGACGTAGGCACCAAGTGGCGACTAAAACAATTTTAGCAGTTGCTGAAATCTAATAAGTCTTCATTATTTTCTCCGCTTTGACAGTATAGCCCCGATGAACAACCGACAACAAGTCCTACATGTATACAAGAAAAACCCTTTTGGTACCAGCGCAAAACAGACAAACAATTACGAAAATATGCACAATTATAAGTTTCCATATGACATTGCTTATATTTTGTGGAGGTCATTGAGAATACTCGGTTATTCATCTATTGGACATGGCACAAGTGCTCAGAGGACAACAGTACTGGCATATTCCTCAAGGTTGACTTGCAATAAGCTGTTTTCATGCAGTAATCATGCCAATTTCAACTAAAATTTGGCCTCACTGAAAGTGGAGCCAACTGAAAGTACTTACAGCACATGAATAGGTAGGAGAGGTACTTACTCCTTTTCCACAGTGCCACTTTTCCATCGATAAGCTCTGCCATTTCTGTCTTTCAGTAATGGTCCCACCAGCTTAAGCACCATCAAATGTCAGTTTTCCAAACAGCACAAAGAACTTCTCTGTAGCACATAAACTCACGTGCTGATACACGTGTGGTGTTGTTGCAGCAGTTACAAGTACAC
Organism: Montipora capricornis; assembly: GCF_036669925.1. Taxonomy (NCBI): domain Eukaryota; kingdom Metazoa; phylum Cnidaria; class Anthozoa; order Scleractinia; family Acroporidae; genus Montipora; species Montipora capricornis. The sequence goes on along the minus strand of NC_090891.1, from coordinate 4,387,864 downwards.
CTGCAGGGCTGTCATTAGTAGCGGCAGCCAGCGATTGTCGCCGGCTACTTTACTGACGAAATGACACCAAGAGTTTAGATACCGAACAAGTCTGACCAGCATATTCATTCCTTGGTAGAAATGTAAAAGTAAAGTATCTTATTTCCGAATTGCAAGCTTTTCTTCCAAGAAAAGTAATGACAAAGTAGATTTCTTAATACATCACAAAGTCCGCACGGACTCCTTCTGCTGTTACATAATATTTTAGAGTGACAATGCACGTGACTGAAAAAGCCAATATGGCTCCGAAGAGAAGGCAAGGTTTGCTGGATAATTTTTTTCACCGTTGTTTCTAAGACGCCAAAAGGTAAGTGTTTAATTTAACACGACAACCACAAGGTTTGCCAAAAGTGTCCTTTTTTTGAGACAAGACAAATTGATACGATTTTTAAGGCTTTTCAATGTCAGAACTGCTTGCGGTGGCATTACATTAGTTTTAACTCTGTGATACAAAAGATATCGGGGTCCTACTGTATTGACAAAATAAGAACAAAATCAAAATGATATATTGACAATGAATTTTTTTGTTGGGAAAATCATATCCCTACAGCACATTGTACAATTCATTGCCTTCCCTTTAATTTTTAGAAACGGACTCTGGCGCAGTCCCTGAACGTATTGTACAAGATGGACTACCAATTAATCCACAGGGATGCAGTTTTGAAACCAGTTCATCAAACTCAATCCAAGTAGATTAAAAACTACACCATCAACAGTTTCTGTGATGCAAGTTACTAAGTCTAGATACATGGATGCAGTTGCTGCATCTGCTAAAAAGGGTGATGCTCCATCAGACTCTGGACAAGAAAACATTGAAAGCAAACAAAGCTTGTGGAAAGCGTGTTTCCTGGTGAAAAAGTTCACCACAATGCCATATGCGCTAATTGTTCCAAAGACTGTGGCAATTTCAAACATGAGTGGTTACACAAGAAGGAACTTTCCTTCTGCCCACAGACAAAGATATGGTGGTTGGCATTTGTTGAGGGGAAAGGCATGTTTTGTTTACTGTGTAGAAAACGATTGTCAGAATCCCCAAAACACGTCTGCTGTGTTTAATAAAACCCCAGCAACCTGGTATAGGCTGCCACATTAAAGGAACATGTTGGTACACCCTTATCCTCTCACAGTCACCCGTAGAAAGAGGAAAGCAACAAAGCCAAGATGCAATTTACAGGGAGATACTGCAAAGAAACTCATTATTCCAAGGGAACTAGATGAAGAAAGACAATATGGTGATGAGGGCTAGTAAAAGCACTTACCGCCTTCTACTTCGTAGCAAAACATGAGATTGCAACTTGAATTTTTTGCACCATTGGATAGGCAGTCCTTGACAAAATAATTGACCAAAGTCAAAGTCTTACCATTGACAATCTTCTAGCCGAATCAACAGTGCTAATGCAGCTACCATGCTTGCAGTTCTTGAGCAACGTTTTCAACGTCTGAGCATTGAGATGACAAAAATTGCTTCCCTTGCACGTGATGGTGCGTCAGTAATGATGGGCAAAACAGGTGGCCTTGCTGCCAAGCGGCGAGACAAGCATTTGTCCAACACTGCTTGACACACACTGTGTTTGCCACAGTCTTGCACATGCCTGCACACCTCTGTGGCAGACATTGCTCAGGTTGAAAGAGTGGAAACAAACTTGCGACAACTATGGAAGACAAGAACGGAGAGGCTCGAAGACTCGATCTCGTCCTCAGATGAAGTTGACTATACTCTAAGTCACTTTCAATCGACCTAATAGCAAATTATCGAGTCAAATTGTTATTTTCTTGCAGCATTATTGAGGCGCTTCGCATCGATAGACATCAATGACGTCACAAAAAATGCTTCACTTCACGCGTTTTTTAAAAGGTGATCCCGCAAAAAAACCAATTTATTTCACAGTTAGGATGTTTTCTTATACTGTATAACAAATTTTCAAGTTTCAGCGAGGAAAGTGAAGGTCAATATTCACTTCATCTGCACTTTAAAATAGTGTGAATGATTTGAAAATAGGTTTAAAATAGCACTGTCAAAATGTCCTTAAAATGCCTTGCTGCAAAATAGAAATAAAATAGATACAAAAAAGCTTTAAATAGCAATAATGCAACTACAAAATAGGTTTCAAATAGCTTCCAAACAGCTTTAAATATAGGTTTAAAACAATGTTGATTAATGCATTAAAGTGCTACTACGACCAAAAAAAATAAATCTTTTTCTGTGGATTTCAAAACTATGTTCACTAAACACTAAGTGACCCAAGGTTAAGTTTGATCTTAAAAACACACTTGTTTATTTTATCTGGAATTTTGTTACAGTATGTAAAATTGGTCAGCATTACTATCTTTCAAACTTGAGAGAGCTGGGTCGAGGAGAAAATGACGTCAAGACTCACTGGTTTAAGAATGCAATGCGTGTGTACGTGGCTGAATTATCCGCAGCACGGGAGTTTAAAGCTTTCAGATTTTGAAAAGTCATGTTTTGCATAAATAATAAGTTGCAATTTACACGCTGAAATTTTAAGCTAGTAAGTACCTGACGTCACGTTTGTCTAGATCCATCTCTCTGAGGTCCAATAGGTCAGTTTTGAACGTGAGTAATGGCAGACCGTGAAATCCAAACTCACATTCTAAATAATAGCCTTTGGATAACATCAAGCTCAAAATTTTGCCAGTCAGGTGTCAGGCGAACACAACAATACATGTACAAATCTACACACAGAAAAGGTCACTTTTGGGCTAAGCATTCCTGGGAACCAGAGGTGTGCAATTTTAATGGTATATAATTCCTAAGAAATGTCCACATCTTGTGAATTAATGCTTATTTTACAATTCCTAAGAATATATTGGAATAAGTAAGAAAAACTGGACCAAATTTTGGGCAATAGCTGGATCCGCTTTGAATGGAGGTCAGGAAATCCCGAAGAAAAATAGCTTGAAGTAACTGAGAAACTAGTAAGTACTAATAGTGCTGAACAACAAACAAGGATCACAACCAAAGGTTTACAATATCCTGCTTCTGTAAAAATAATATTCAGCAACTCAGTAAAGTCCATTACAGTCAAGCTGTTAACAGTAACCATAGCTCACAAACAAAAAATAGAATACAGATTTTCAAAGCAGTTACATTTTTTATTGCATGTACCTAACATTATGTTAATTCAATGTTCAAAAATCCTTGGATTGTGGTTCTTGTTTTAAAAATTCTAAATACCCCCCAAAAACTCTTAACATTGCAGATAAAGCACAGTACTATAATCAAGTCTGGCAAAGAGTAATCCCCAAATACATCAAACCATAACTGGTACGAGAAGATAGGAATTGGACTGCTAAGCAAATTTTTGTCTGCTGTACAGTGACTGGCAGGAATAGCAGCATTACATGTGCATAATCATGTGAGGTTAGTCCGCCATATTGCGCGCAATTTACTACGTAAATTTTCATGACACGTGTCCCACTTTGGTTGAATAATCAAGACTTGGTTTGAATGGACCGTTGTTGCTGGCAACATCTGTGGTCGTCTTCTGAATAACACCGCATGTTTGGCTGGGGGCTCAACCCATGTTTGCGTTTGTTTCATTTGATCCAATGTCAAATCGAAGGATGAAGCTGGAAGGAAAGAAAGATAAAGACGCTTGATGTTTAGTCTGCTTTTTAGCTTCGAGACGAAAAGTTTTTTTTTTCCCACCCTATTCCCTCCCAGGGTGATTTAGTTAAGGGGTGGTATCAACGGGTTAACACGGCGGGTTTGCCCTCACCTTTGCAGGAAATAAATCATCACGATTCTAGAAAAAATAATTCATTTTGTTTTGTTAAAATTAAACGGCCAAAAAAACGATAAAAACGATGAACTTGTCCTTTTGCAAGCAAACAGAGCTGCACCTTGGAATTGAGTCTTTGAGTTAAGTAAAGAGCGAGAAGCATAAAAGTAAGAAAGGTTATGGATGACTGCAGCTTACCAATAAACTCCAAATCACACTTCTCCTTTTTTTTTCACAAGTCAACCACTGAGCAAAACAGTTCTGCTTTACTTGCTTTAATCAAACAAAAAAAAAATAAAAAACTCATATCGAGTTCGGCAGTTGCAAAATTAGCAGCATCGCATTGCCAATGAAAACCGAGTGAGCCAGAATGCTAGCACAATAGTGAACTAACGCTTAAGAAAAAGAATTGAAAAAGAGCTTTAAAATATTCCTTCTGAAAAAATTGCTTCTTGAATCTTTACGCATTCATGCCACTTTGTTTTGCATTTGACTTACCAATTGCTATATGACAAAACGCGTTTCATTTAATCGAGAGGTCTAAACGTCACTTATCACTAAAAACCCAGCACAATGAAAACTTCAAAAAGCAAAGAAAAACTTAAGGGAAAGGACTCGTCATAAAATGTCCTATCACTTTAGACCTAGTACTTTGGTTTGTGGATTTTTAGCGGCGCATTTGTCTTCTTTTGCTTTGATGTTAAGGTTTGGTGAGCTCGAATTCCATTCTCTCAGATTCATGCCAGCCGTCCTTCGTTCACAAATTGTCGTGATAATGTATAGTATTCCCTGGCCTTTTCCTGGCTGTCAGCCCCCGTCACCACGTTATCCATGTAGCTTGAGTTTGATGAGGTCAGTAGCTAATCCACGTATTTGCTTTCATTACGTGATACGGGATTGCTGCAAATAGGACTCGTTGGAACCTATATTCTCGTAAGTTATACTGTATCAGTGGCTGGTTTTTTTTTGTCTTTAAGGCCAAAGAAATCGCGTGGCGTCTCTAACGTTTTGGTGGAGTTTTCGATTTGGAGAAATGCCTTCTCTGTATCGGCGATGAATGCCACATTGTGTAGCTCTGAATCGGAGAAGAATTCCTGTCAGGTCTTGCATTAGTTGTCTCTTCAGTGTGAAGACAGTCATTTAAGCTTGGGGAATTTGGAGGGTTTTTGCTTTGCTGAGGCGTCATAGACTATTCTCATTTTTGTTGTTGCGCTATCCTCTTTAAACAACCCCTGGGGAAGTGAGGATGTAGTGGGACGTTTAAGGTTTCGCTGGGAGACTGGCTAGTCCGTTTTACACTGAGGTTCAGGTTGGACAGCAGATCGTTTTTGTTTTCTTTCCACGGCCAATTGCAAAACACTATGCCTACCTGAAGTGTCGTTGAATTTGATTGTGTTTTGAAATGCTTCACTCGTTTTGATAATCTTGCCAGTGATCAGGCGACCGTACTGGTCGTTTCCGATAAGTATATCCACTTCTGAGTTTTCCGATAGGTGTTGTCCGCTAGTTTTAGACTTCTAGTTCCGGGGGGAATTTCGAACGCTTTTATCTTCAGTGGTGGGCAGATTGTATGCGTTACAAGTAGCCGTTAATGGATCGAACTTTTTCCTTTCCCATATCTAGATTGAGTGAGAATACGTCGTAGTTTCCTTCTGGTGGTTTTGCTATCGCCAAATGTGGTTACGTAAAGGAGTTTCTCTTGCGTATAGTTTTTTGAGGTTGGTTTAGTCGGTTCCTCATGTTTTCTGTGATGAACGTCCTCTGCGAAGCGGTTATCCAAAGATGAATATGTGCCTGTGAGCAATTGAAATCCTTGGCCGATTGCTGTTGTTCTAGCTGAGTGCATTAGGAGTTGATTCTGTTGCAGATCTAGCAACTGTGTTGTTCCTACGTGGGTTGTGCTTAAGTGACTCTTTGTGAGTCTCCTTCGGTTCGTCGTGTGTGTGCTTGCTTTCGTTTGCTCGATCTTTGAGGTCGACGGGTTAGACGCGGTATCTTTTGGCGGTTTTTGTGTTTGTCTGTGGCAAAGTGAAGTATGATGCTTCTGTTTACACTTCATGCAGCGCCGCTTAGAAAAACATTTTGTTTTGTTATGATTTGTGCCCAGGCAGTTGTAACAATGTTGTTGTCGTTGTAGTACGTGGTAACGTTCTTGCACAGTTACAAATTCGCTGCAATTGTCTGACCAATGGTTACCGTCACAGTAGGTGGATTTCTTTTGTTTCGGGCGTTGTTATCACTCTGCGTTCTTGGCTGCGTTCTGGATAGCATCGTCCCCGTTGTTGGAACAAGTGGTTCTTCGTCATATGTTTCGTAGCTTTTCGTGGTTGACAGGCAACCCTTCTCCTTTGTTTCGATTTCTCGTAAAAGTGCGATTCGTAACTTGTCAAGTGACTCATCCGCCGAACTGTCAGATCTGACTATCACATAACGTATGGATTCTGGTAGTTTCTTCAAGAGTATCGGTATAAGAAGGCAGCCGTACGTGTCAGTTTTTACGTCGAGGGCCTCCAGACCACGAATGTTTGATTCGTAGGAGTCATAAAATGTTCGCAGACTTGATATTTCGTATGTCGGCGGGGTAGCTCTGGTCAGATATTCCATGTATGCATTGATAATATTTGTTTATCGTCGAAGCGTTCTTTCACTATTTCGATTGCTTTCGTATAGTTTTCGTTGGTAGTGTGGTAGTCCGGCGATCGCGCGCGCTGCCTCTCCTTTAAGCATAATTTGTAAATAATTCATTTTTTCGATGTTGTTCAATTCGGTGTGTTCGTCGATCGCTGTGCTAAAACTGTCCCAGAAAGTGAGCCACTCTAATTGATTGCCGTTGAATGGTTGAATGCTGAGTTTTGGTAAATTGACGTTGATTCGCGTAGTTGTCGGTTTCGTTGAACTATTGTTATCATGGAAAGAACTCACCGGTTTATCGTGTAGGTCGTTTTTCAATGCTTCCATTATCAAGAACTTGTAGTTGGAGATGGTGTCTTGAACTGACAAGGCATCTTCTATCTCGTTCTCTAGCTCTTCCTCGGAAATGGCCATGGCTATTTGTGAGTCCATTTGTGATATGTCGTTTACAATGAGGTCTCCAGTGAAACAATGACATGATCCCCTAATTTAGGCTAACTGTTGTACCTGTACCTTATCTTTTAATTTAGACAATTAGAGAGCTTTTAAAAGCAACGCCATCCACCTCAGCTTCAATAACTTCACCGACAGGCAGCTATTGATCAAGAGGGTCTTGATTGCAGTGATGTCACACAAAGTCAGGAAGGTGTAGTTATGTGTCATCGAAACTCCTGTCGGTGCGGAAAGCCCTCCTAGTGCACCTTCATGTGATAAGTGTTCTTGCTTGTCCAAAAGCCTTAGAAGATTTCAAGAGGAAATTGTTACCTTAGAAAACGGACCAGGAGCTCAAGGATCAACTCAAAACATGTGAGGGTAATAGCGAAAAAGTGTTACCAAGTCTAACAACAATTCTTTATCACTGAAATTTCTCCACCTGGTCAGTTGGTTATTTTTTTTAATAAGACTTATGACGTAATTGGTCCTATATCTAATAAAAATTCTTCGTCGTTTGTGAGGCTACGGGTGAATCTTTGTTTACATACAGTATTTTGCACATTGCATAAGGTAAAATTAACAACAAAACTACTGTTCTAATGATATAGAGTGGTCTTCATAAGTTGAAAGAGCTAGACACACTTAGCGTGTCCTGAAAATCTGAGCATAGAGCCTTCAGTTTTCTTTAAAGACTTTAGTGTCAAGATTTTACAAGGAATGTATGGCCTTGGGGGCAACTCTTGCCACACAGCCATGTGAATTTTACAGTTTTTGAAAACTACTTTCTCTCAGAATATTATACCATGTCACACTAACATTTACACCAATTAACAAGAGTGTTGTTTTCGTTCAGTTTATGATGTTCGTTTGTTTGCAGCTTG
>NC_090891.1:4357635-4375135 GCF_036669925.1 Montipora capricornis | reverse complement strand
CAAAAAGAAAATTGGGGATATAATCAAGCAACAATAAAAATACAAAGCATTTTATGGCATTTTTTGCCAAATTAAGGCTTTATTATATCTGATAAATGCATGGTTTACTCCAATTTTCTTTTTGCATACCAAAAGCACTTGCTAAGTTCTGCTTTCTCTGGTGACATTCTGCTTTCTCTGCATGGTTTTAAACCACGCCAAAATATCCTGTATTAGTAGGCACCACCCATAGGAGGCCCAAGTATCTCGAGAGGCACAAAATTTATGTGCAGTAGCAAAAGAAAGACTTGTCATTCACACCATAAATAAAGCATTTATGATAGATAATAGTAAATTACTTATGGTGTCCTAAAACCCCTTTCTAACCCGTGATGCAACCCAGAACTAAAGTAATTTCCCTCCTGGTCACTATCTAATTTGAAACAAGTCCTTGGTTTTTTTTTTTGCTTTTCAGAGGCAGAACAAAACTCCCTCCAGACTACTTCATATCAGCAGGTATCTGGTACTTCCTCAGAGACTGTCAGTGAGCCTCCAGCCAAGAAAAGAGCACCAGCTTGTTGAAAATGCCCTCATCCTATGAGAGGACATCATCGAAATCAATGCTCAGTGACATCTGCCTGGTGACTTATTAACATTGTGGAAAAAATTAATTCACCCAAATGTCAACTTTTTTTGCTCATAATAAACATTGCAAAAAGTTATATTTACATTTTGTTGCATTACTTTAATCATTCTTTGAATTTCAAGACAAAAAGCATTTTGTTAGGCATCCATTACAACAGTTTGGAAGTGCATGAAAGAAGTAAAAATCAAGTCTTTTTTTTGTTTAACAGAAATTGCTTGCTCAATATTTATTTTTAAGGCCATACAACCCATAGGGATTTTACAGTATAATTCTGATGACTCAACGTTCTGCTGCCTGAAGAAAGAAGAAGTCCAGAACTCAGTTGGATTTCCATCACTTTTAAACTAGTGATGGAAATAAAATCAGAATACCCTTTGTATATATTTGATCTGAAAACAGAATTCCATTGTTTTTGTTTTGTTTTTTTACAGTGCAGGAACGAAAGATGTGTGACATTTTTAATTTTATTAGCATAAGTGACAGGACAGTAGCTTCAAAGTAACTAGTGAAGACGATAAGTCAGTGGATGAAAATAATTATGCAAATGAAACTTTTAATGACACCCTCCAAAAATCAAACAGTAACATACAGCTGTAGTTCTCTGATTCAGCTTGATGTATGTGTACTACTAGGCAAGTTCAGCTAATTCCTATCATCTGCTTGCACATATCCAGTTGAATGATGATGAGTCACATATTATTCTACTTCTTATATTGTGGTAAATGCATGCTGGTAATGGGCTGCTGTTATCCCAAGCCAAAAAACCGAGAATCCAGCAAACAAGCCATCTGTAGGCAGTGGCTCTGAGAAACCTACACGAAGTAAATAAAATTGTATTTTAAAAAAAGCACTGCAGGTATAAATACCAAAGCAGGGCTGATTGAAAACATCCAGCATATTGCACAGTTCCTTTTTAAGGTTAAACCTCATCAGAAACCATTTTTACCCACACCAGGCAAGCTTGAGCATTATCCATGTCATAAGTCAGGGTTGGACGTAGGCACCAAGTGGCGACTAAAACAAATTTTAGCAGTTGCTGAAAATCTAATAAGTCTTCATTATTTTCTCCGCTTTGACAGTATAGCCCCTATGGAACAACCGACAACAAGTCCTACATGTATACAAGAAAAACCCTTTTGGTACCAGCGCAAAACAGACAAACAATTACGAAAATATGCACAATTTATAAGTTTCCATATGACATTGCTTATATTTTGTGGAGGTCATTGAGAATACTCGGTTATTCATGTATTAGACATGGCACAAGTGCTCAGAGGACAACAGTACTGGCATATTCCTCAAGGGTTGACTTGCAATAAGCTGTTTTCATGCAGTAATACTATATTTTAATTCTGTGCCAATTTCAACTAAAATTTGGCCTCACTGAAAGTGGAGCCAACTGAAAGTACTTACAGCACATGAATAGGTAGGAGAGGTACTTACTCCTTTTCCACAGTGCCACTTTTCCATCGATAAGCTCTGCCATTTCTGTCTTTCAGTAATGGTCCCACCAGCTTAAGCACCATCAAATGTCAGTTTTCCAACAGCACAAAGAACTTCTCTGTAGCACATAAACTCACGTGCTGATACAAGTGTGGTGTTGTTGCAGCAGTTACAAGTACACCTGCAGGGCTGTCATTAGTAGCCGGCAGCCAGCGATTGTCGCCGGCTACTTTACTGACGAAATGACACCAAGAGTTTAGATACCGAACAAGTCTGACCAGCATATTCATTTCCTTGGTAGAAATGTAAAAAGTAAAGTATCTTATTTCCGAATTGCACGCTTTTCTTCCAAGAAAAGTAATGACAAAGTAGGTTTCTTAATACATCACAAAGTCCGCGCAGGACTCCTTTCTGCTGTTACATAACATTTTAGAGTGACAATGCATGTGACTGAAAAAACCAATATAGCTCCGAAGAGAAGGCAAGGTTTGCTGGATAATTTTTTTCACCGTTGTTTCTAAGACGCCAAAAGGTAAGTGTTTAATTTAACACGACAACCACAAGGTTTGCCAAAAGTGTCCTTTTTTTTGAGACAAGACAAATTGATACGATTTTTAATGCTTTTCAATGTCAGAACTGCTTGCGGTGGCATTACATTAGTTTTAACTCTGTGATACAAAAGATATCGGGGTCCTACTGTATTGACAAAATTAGAACAAAATCAAAATGATATATTGACAATGAATTTTTTTGGTTGGGAAAATCATATCGCTACAGCACAATTGTACAATTTCATTGCCTTCCCTTTAATTTTTAGAAACGGACCCTGGCGCAGTCCCTGAACGTATTGTACAAGATGGACTACCAATTAATCCACAGGGATGCAGTTTTGAAACCAGTTCATCAAACTCAATCCAAGTAGATAAAACTACACCATCAACAGTTTCTGTGATGCAAGTTACTAAGTCTAGATACATGTATGCAGTTGCTGCATCTGCCAAAAAGGGTGATGCTCCATCAGACTCTGGACAAGAAAACATTGAAAAGCAAACAAAGCTTGTGGAAAGCATGTTTCCTGGTGAAAAAGTTCACCACAATGCCATATGCGCTAATTGTTCCAAAGACTGTGGCAATTTCAAACATGAGTGGTTAGACAAGAAGGAACTTTCCTTCTACCCAGAGACAAAGATATGGTGGTTGGCATTTGTTGAGGGGAAAGGCATGTTTTGTTTACTGTGTAGAAAACATGATTGTCAGAATTCACAAAACAAGTCTGCTGTGTTTAATAAAACCCCAGCAACCTGGTATAGGCCTGCCACATTAAAGGAACATGTTGGTACACCCTTATCCTCTCACAGTCACCGTAGAAAGAGAAAGCAACAAAGCCAAGATGCAATTTACAGGGAGATACTGCAAAGAACCTCATTATTTCAAAGGGAACTAGATGAAGAAAGACAATATGGTGATGAAGGGCTAGTAAAAGCACTTACCGCCTTCTACTTCGTAGCATAACAGGAGATTGCAACTTGAAATTTTTTGCACCATTGGAGAGGCAGTCCTTGACAAAATAATTGACCAAAGTCAAAGTCAGATTTCTTACCATTGACAATCTTCTAGCCGAATCAACAAGTGCTAATGCAGCTACCATGCTTGCAGTTCTTGAGCAACGTTTTCAACGTCTGAGCATTGAGATGACAAAAATTGCTCCCTTGCAAGTGATGGTGCGTCAGTAATGATGGGCAAAACAGGTGGCCTTGCTGCCATGCTGAGAGACAAGCATTGTCCATAACTGCTTGACACACACTGTGTTTGCCACAGTCTTGCACATGCCTGCACACACTCTGTGGCAGACATTGCTCAGGTTGAAAGAGTGGAAACAAACTTGCGACAACTATGGAAGACAAGAACGGAGAGGCTCGAAGACTCGATATCGTCCTCGGATGAAGTTGACGAATACTCTAGGTCACTTTCAATCAGACTTAATAGCAAAATTATCGAGTCAAATTGCTATTTTCTTGCAAGCATTATTGAGGCACTTCGCATCGATAGACATCAATGACGTCACAAAAAATGCTTCACTTTACGCGTTTTTTAAAATGTGATCCCGCACAACAAACCAATTTATTTCACAGTTAGGATGTTTCTTATACTGTATAACAAATTTTCAAGTTTCAGCGAGGAAAGTGAAGGTCAATATTCACTTCATCTGCACTTTAAAATAGTGTGAATGAATGTGAAAATAGGTTTAAAATAGCACTTGTTCAAAATGTCCTTAAAATGCATTGCTGCAAAATAGAAATCAAATAGATACAAAAAAGCTTTAAAATAGCAATAATGCAACTACAAAATAGGTTTCAAATAGCTTCCAAACAGCTTTAAAATATAGGTTTAAAACAATGTTGATGAATGAATGCATTAAAGTGCTACTACGACCAAAAAAATAAATCTTTTTCTGTGGATTTCAAAACTCTGTTCACTAAACACTAAGTGACCCAAGTTTAAGTTCTGATCTTAAAAACACACTTGTTTATTTTATCTGGAATTTTGTTACAGTATTTAAAATTGGTCCAGCATTACTATCATTCAAAACTTGAGAGAGCTGGGTCGAGGAGAAAATGACGTCAAAGACTCACTGGTTTAAGAATGCAATGCGTGTGTACGTGGCTGAATTAATCCACAGCACAGGAGTTTAAAGCTTTCAGATTTTGAAAGTCATGTTTTGCATAAATAATAAGTTGCATTTACACGCTGAAATTTTAAGCTAGTAAGTAACTGACGTCACGTTTGTCTAGATCCATCTCTCTGAGGTCCAATAGGTCAGTTTTGAACGTGAGTAATGGCAGACTGTGAAATCAAAACCTTACATTCTAAATAAATAGCCTTTGGATAAAAATCAAAGCTCAAAATTTTGCCAGTCAGGTGTCAGGCGAACACAACAATACATGTACAATCTGACACCAAGAAAAGTCACTTTTGGGCTAAGCATTCCTGGGAACAGAGGTGTGAATTTTAATGGTAAATAAATTCCTAAAGAAATTCCATCTTGTGAATAATGCTTATTCACAATTCCTAAGAATATCTTGGAATAAGTAAGAAAAACTGGACCAAAATTTTGGGCAATAGCTGGATCGCTTTTGAATGAGGTCAGGAAAATCAAGAAAAATAGCTTGAAGTAACTGAGAAATAGAAGTACTATAGTGCGGAACACAAACAAGGAACACAACCAAGGTTACAATATCCTGCTTCTGTAAAACAATATTTCAGCAAATCGTAAAAGTGCTGGAAACTACAAAAAATCCATTGCAGTCAAGCTGTTCACAGTAAGTTACCATAGCTCACAAACAAAAAAATAGAATACAGATTTCAAAGCAGTTACATTTTTTATTGCATGTACCTAAACATTATTTTAATTCAATGTCAAAATCCTTGGATTGGGTTCTTGTTTTAAATTTAAAACAAAAAAGCTCTAAACATTTCAGATAAAGCACAGAACTATAAAAAGTCTGCAAAGAGTGATCCCCCAATACATCAAACCATAACTGGTAGAGGAGATAGGAATTGGCTGCTAAGCAATTTTGTCAGCTGTAAAGGACTGGCAGGAATAGCAGTATTACACATGCGTATCATGTGAGTTAGTCCGCCATATTGCGCGCAATTTACACGCAAATTTTCATGACAAGTGTCCACTTTGGTTGAATAATCAAGACTTGGTTTGAATAAACTGTTGTTGGTGGCACATCTGTGGCTGTCTTCTTAATAACACCGCATGTTTGGCTGGCTCAACCCATGTTTGCGTTTGTTTCATTTCATGTACAGTACCGCTCAGATATATGTTACTTGCACATACGGACATACGCGTATAAATATTCTTATTGTCTGATTTTTCTCTGTTATTCAGTACCATAAATTTCCTTTGTGTCGCATTGTTGTGTAAAACAAAGAACTTTTGGATCTAAATAAAGCCACAAGCTGATAACAGAAAATTGACATACTCCAAAAGCTATCATGTTACAAATGCGCAACTTGCTTTGCATCATGAATTTATTGGATAACAAGCAAAAGTAATTCAATGTTTATGAATTAGAATGGAAAGAAAAATGTGTCTTAAGTATGGCATTCAAATACGTGTATCATTTCTGACCCTCATGCTTAAAGGGGGCTTATGGATTTCATTGAAAACCGTGAAATTTTTTCGTGGTTATGGTGCATGAATTTCAATTTTCACTGGGTGAATACGCCGTGGTCACTCTACGATAAGAAACTTTCACTCTTGGCCTAAAACTGATCATGATGTGAATGATCGGTGAAAACTTTCACAGCATGAGGTTAAGGGTAAAAATTCACACGGTGAAATTGCGAGTGAAAAATAATATTCACAGTGTGATCCGATTGTTCAGAAATCAGTCACGCCATGAAAATAATCTAGCCTCTTTTATTTACCTACGCTGTCGCTGTCTTTGACAACCAGGACAAAAAGAATGCCTGATTGCAGGGTACGAGAAATCTGTGAAGGCTCATCAATGCCAAGAAGAAGGAGAATTTTTAAATTCCTAAATATTCATGCCTGCAAAATAAATTATGTTGCATTTTAAAGAAATTACTGATGTCTACTTAATTGTTAAGCTACGCCAAAGATAAATAATGCTTATTATGTCGCAATTTCACCATAATCTAATCTTGCAAGATTTCATTCCAACCACTTTTAAAAAACTTTTCACAAAGTTACAGAGAATGATTTTTGGCTACGCCAACATTGTCAGACTCCGTGGTGCCAGAAAAGGGAAGCGAATGTAATGTTCTACTGATCCCATAAACTGCAGCACTCAATCAAGTTAGTGAAATGCAAAGAAAATGACAACATACCATCTTGTTTTACTGGAGAAATTCAAATAGAATTCAAAGTAAACAAACAAAAATGTTGAACGAAAACAAGCAATTGTTGTAGCTAAATTCTAAGTAGCGCAAACGAAAACAAGAAATTGTTCTAAATTCTAAGCAGCCCATGCCTCTGAAATCTTTCTGTTATGTAAATAAGCGCCTATCGCTTGAACTTTGTCTGGACTAGGCCTCAAGCCATCAGTCCCAAATCCATGTCCCACATATGTGACCTCTTGCTTGTGGAACTTACACTTCTCCTCATTAAACGTCAAATGGCTTCTGGGCTGACATGCTGATCATTTTCAAGTTCCCTCACAACTTCTTTACACCTCAAGCTTAAGCGTGCATTCTGAGCGGCCGACAGCTACTTCACTGAAGTTAACCCTCTCCGGTGGGGTTAGTATCTGGATGGGTGACCTAAAAAATATACCACTTTGTAATAGAAGCATAGGACCGAATTTTGTTTTAACGCTCAAAAGTGAGAATTAATTAAGGTACAGATTTTGTGAAAAAACATTCGGAATTTTCGGTTTAGAATAGAAAAAACAGGAATTTTCGGATCGTTCTTTTCGAAAATTTTGGCCATCGAAAAAGGCCTATTAATGAGACAGCAAATCAATACAAATCAAATGTTTTTCTTTTAATAACACGAGAAAACCGGTGTAAAATAACTTCGCTGCAGTGCAGAGAACAAGGAAACGCAACCCACAAATGTGACAGAACAAACTGCACGTATCGCGAAAGGGCTGGCTCAGCCAAAGTGTAGTGAAATAGCCAGTCTCTTTCAAAATACTCTAACTGCCAACGAAATGAAGGATGACTTTTGCTATCAGCACAAGGAGCATCCGCCAGGGCAAACGTCAGACTGAAATTTGCGTTTTGTCAAAAATCAAAGAAAGTTGTTTGATTTTAAAACAGATTCAATTAGATCACTTAGGTAATCGGGCAAACCAGCCCAAACAGGCTATGCATATTCCAAGAGAGAGCACTGAACTACTGCTATTCCAAAAGAAAAAAAGGTGTACATGTCGCTGCTGCTATAAAAATCCCTACAGCAAGTAATCGAACAAGACATCTTTGGCCACCATTTTATTTGTTATTTCGCGCGCGTGAAAAAACCTGGGTACAAGCAAAACAATCAACCAATCAGACAAAAGTCTCTTTTGTTGGCGTAGCCGTGGAGTCATTCCAAACGTTTGTGCCACGTTTGCTATTACTAGTATGGCTGGTATACTAATACGGTGGCGAGATCGCATCAATAATGTTGCGATTCAGTTAGCACAAATCAACTCTGAATGGGACAAAATTTTGATGGCTTATATATTCAAGGGAAAAGTCATTTTATCTCTCATATGGTAAGCACTGTAGTCGCGAAATGCAACGTGTGCGCATGCACCCTGCTAAAAGCGATCGCTTTTGGACACAGTTGGCCCTTCGCTGCTTTCTGCTACCGACCTCTCCTTTCGTTACGGCATAGAGAGAGAGAGATATTTCGGCCCTTAAACCATATGAGACAAACCCAACGCCTATTGAATTCGGGGAAGGGGGATGTGGTATAAGCTACGATCTTGTAACACGATGATTCTGACCATTCGCTAAGTGTTCTAACTAAGTATGTCTAGTATTGTAACTATCGGAGAGGCTGAACATTTACGCACGCATGCGCTGACAGAATGTTTGAAGACGAGACGAGAAAAATATGCAGTACCTCAAGACGTGGCGCTGTGACGCACAAGCTTAACAGTAAAATTTTTTTCTGATGTTGACCCCGACCGCAAGCGAAAGAGCGTATCATCATCAGCAGCAGCATTATCCCGTGGCATGTCCTGCTGTGTTCAGTGTTTGGCTGGCATTGGGCTGTCTGGTTTCGTAGGACCACTAAGCACAGAAATAAGCGTGTCAAACCGCTCAATCATCTGCTTCTGTTGTTCTACGATACGCCGTAGCAATGCAGTTATCTCTGCAGAGCCTTCAAGCTGGCTCCGAAAAAGACTATCGTTATGGAGCGACTGGAAAAATGGGGTGACAAAAACCGATTATGTGCTGGTGACAATGGTCTCGGTGACAGAGGTGCCGGCGACAGCGGCACTGGTGACAGTGATAATGGTGCCGACGCTGAACGTAAATGTGGTGGATGTGATGGAGGCCTTGGTGGTGTTTCTGTTATATCACGTGTTGGCAGAATTCTAGGTTGCGGTGGTGCACAAACAGAAAGAACAGTTGCCTGCAAAACAGATAAAACCTAATTTTAAAAAGAGAGTAAAATGACTCAACCTATCAGAGGTATGGATGCTAAATCCAGCAACTTCGTTCATGGTCATTTTTTACCCAGTTAGGGTCAGGAGAGAAAATTTTTCTTCGTCACACGGTATCACTTTGCAAGTTTTTGTCATCGATCGATTTAAATGAACTTGAAATCGACCTCTCACCACAATGAATGACGGTCACTTCGTTCCATGATAAGTCAGATCGTTACACAAAATGATCACCTTTCATGATCGAATTTACTTGAATAAGCCTATTTGATAACCACAGGCAGGGCTCGAAACTAACATTTTCAGTAAGGCGCCAGTTGGTGACAAATCCAAAAATTTTGGTCGCCAGATCTTAACTTTTAGTCGCCATTTTTTTCACTGATGTTTTTTTCTTCATTTTCCTGATGATCATGTACACATGCAATCTCCTAATCAAATTCCTAAGTTTACGCACAAGTAAGCTTCTAAGAGCTAGTAAAACTTAAAAGGAAGGGCTCGCAAAACATATCATTATGCAATACGAAGTAAATAATCAATGTGAAAGCAGCTTCAGTCACGTTTCCGGTGTTTTCTCCACTTTTGTTAAGTTTCCATGTAACATCAAGTCTATAGCTTACATAAATAGACGAACCTGAACATAAACAATCACCAGCTTTCCATATTTTCAGCGCTAAAAAAGCCAAGGCTCCGTTGCAATTTAGATTGACAGACGTATCGGTAGTAGGTCCTGCTCTACCACATTGTTGCTAGTCGTACCAGACTCCCGCCAGTACCAAAACGTATTTATTATTTTTAGCAAAAGGTTCTTGTTTAGGTTCCTATAAAACTAATGCACAAAACACTTGCAAGTTACGCTTTTTTTTTTGCAGTTTAATTATTGAGATGTATTAATGAATTCCTTTCAGCTTATCATACAGGTGACGTTTACACTAACAGAAGCGACAAATGCTCTTAGTAATAACCCTTTGTGAAGGTTGAGAGATTCTATAGTCTCAAACTACATTTCATACCAATAAAAGATCAAATAAAAGGAAAATACAACTACTCTGAGTCTCTGTCCACTTTTTAGGATTAATTGGTCTGTTTCTTTATCTAATACCTGTTTATACAATAACTGTAATGACACATGTAAAAGTATTAATGTTTTGCAGAATAGTTTATGCATCCTTAGCGAAGATATATTTCCAACTTTTCTCTATACTATCACATGCAATCAGTTATGTCAACAACAGTTTATTAAACCATAAACTGTAATAAACCTAGCGTGAACGTCACTCATGATGAAATGTACTGACTGGTATTAGAACAATAAACTAAAAGGCTTTAAGTATCTAACCATGCGTTGTTGAGTACAAATAACGCACAAGAAGAGTACAATTATCTCTCAAAATTTGTACGATGTGCTTCCTCCACAAAACCGTTTAATGCTATTTGTACTTCATAAGACCGGTTTAACAGGTTCTGTATTCCTTTCGAGTGTTAATAATATTCAAAATCGATTAAAAGTCTGCATTCTTTTATTTTTGGCAAAAGAAGACGGATAATAAAACTCTAATTAGACATTTTTGTGTGTTATTGTAGTATCACTGCACATTTTTACTCATTTGTATTTTGATTTGCTCTAAACAAGTCTTGGCTTCACGGGCTCACCCAAATACTGCAATATTAATAAATATATGACTCTATGTACAATAAGATATAATTACAGCAAATGTGATATTCCTTAGCATGTTTAGATAATGATTGAACTTCATTTGTAAAACTTCATGTCACTCTGAAACTGCGGTCGCCGTTGCCTTTCTCCCGCTTCCCTGTCCCTCAAAAGCCACTTGTCGACCACAGGTGCTGGATGAACTCCTCAACCGATGGGTCTTCTGCTGTAATTCGGATCAAATCTTCAAGTGTGGAGGATCCAAGGGCAACACGTAGGCTATTCTTGACCCTGTTCTGAGCTGAGATGGCACGCTCACATTGGGCGGCTGAAATTGGCTGAACCAGCATGATTTCTACAAGATGAAGAAGTTTTTTAAAGTCGTCTTTGTACGGCAGCTTGGTAAGCATGATCTCCCACAAGCTTGTGTAATCCTTGTCAAGGAAAGTGGTGTTGACGAGGATCTTGAGTGAAAACCACTCTTCAGAAATTGAATCAACATCACAGCCAGCCTTCTGTAGCGTGGGTTTAAACCAGCTGGTCAGGCGATCAATCATGTTATTACCAAAGTCAACGAGATCTTGCGTTCTACGTGGCCATGCATCTACGTTAAAAACGAGCATATCTTTAACCACCTCACTGGTGGTACTACACGCCAAGGCTTGAGTGTCCGTCACTGAACAGAGCATAGAACCAAACCTCTCTTTTAGACCACTTTGGCATAGCTCGATTGCCTCAACCACTGAAGACTTGAAACTATCAGTTTGGGTGTTTCCTCTCTTGAGTGTGCCATCCAGAGACCCTTGCAATGTGTGGCCTTGAAACTGCACCTCATCGTGAACCCCGGACTCCTCAAGCATATTCATGAACTGTTTCAAATGTCCATTTGGGACGGGCCGGAGTTTCAAGGCATCAACGTTGGCTATCGTTTCATGGAGGAGCGACACTGCTACAGTAAGAATTAAATCATTTCTTCGCATCTTCAGACTTAACTTCGAAATTATTGCAAACATGTCCGCCAGGAAATGACAGAATGCAGCAAACCTAATGCTTCTCATCTTCTCACTTACAAACTTTGCTCGCCCCTTTATGTCTGCATTTTTTGATGTTGCACTTAGGTGGTCCATATGGCACAACACCGCAGCATATTGGCCAGAACCATCAGAATTTGGTGTTATGAACACTTTGAGTGCTCGGCTGATGTGAGGGAGCCACCTTGTTCCGCTCACCTGCGTTGGCTTCAGTACACTCACCCCCAATTCGTTGCCAATGGCCTGTAGCTCACGTGTACTTTTGGGGCTGTAATGATAGGTCTTCCATATCATCTGCAGCACCTCGTAAATGATCTCCACTTGACGGCAACTTCTTTGCATTTCAAGGAGGGCCAGTTCTAGCCGATGTGGGAGGCAGTGGAAGTCGACGAGATATGGAATGTCTAGTCGCAACAGCGCTGCAACACCGCATTTCGTCCCCAGGTTCACTGAAGCACCATCCGCACCAATGCCGACCAGTTTATCCTTCCATTCAAGAATGCCGACACCCTCAAATGACTCCTTGACAGTATCCAAAATACCTT
This sequence comes from Montipora capricornis, assembly GCF_036669925.1. NCBI lineage: Eukaryota > Metazoa > Cnidaria > Anthozoa > Scleractinia > Acroporidae > Montipora > Montipora capricornis. The sequence continues at coordinate 4,362,707 of NC_090891.1, read as the reverse complement.
CAAAAGTAGTTAGATGCAATCGATTGTTTTCTACAGTGATACCTAAATATTTCATTATAAACTGCTACTACTAAAATTTCGTCAAAGTGGAGTATTTGAGCACTAAATAAATATTTTGCCATTGAACCCGTCAGTGTAAAGTAAGAACAGTTTAACTATAGTAACAGTGACTTACACCCTGTAGAAGGACAGGAGTAGTCTGTATTCCACGCTTTATTGCCTTTATTTCATAACTTTTTGTTAAGTGTTCAATTTTTACTGAGAAACTTACCTTGTGCATGGCCATGGGCCACGGCCTTGTGCCCCACCAATCGATTTAATGGCTGACCATCTTTGACGTAACGGCAGTGCACTGTTTCGTTTTCTTTTCCCCCAGCATCTGTGGCTCCATCTATCAGGAGACTGATGTACTTTTTTGAATTGACTTCCGCGGCTAATTGCTCTGTCATAACTGTGCTAATTTGCGAGACAAATTTGTTGCAACCTTTATCATTTGCGTACGTCATGTTCAAGTCTAATCCATTTTTCTTTTGCAGTGAAAGAATCGGATGGAATTTAGTGAAGGGCAGTTCTTCTTTCGCTATTAGATCGGCAGTGTTCACTTTGACTTCAAGTTCTTTCCTGTTCTGCTCTTCCTTGTGAAATGGGCGAATCTTTCATTGGCTTTTGTTTTGCGAGACTTGCATCATGGGCGCGAAGATGACCTCCACCAATATTGTGCTTCTGCAAGGTCTCCTTTTTGAAGGTGCGGCAACCTGATACAAATTCCGTTTTGCCAAAGGCACAACAAATTTTGCACGTCATTTTGTTGTCATCTTTGTCAAAAACGACTCAGGTGAACTCCTCCTGCAACTGCGGAGAAACTTGCGTTTACTAGCAGGCTTCTTAAGGGTAACTTGTCATCAAGTGTTAGCTCTGCATTCTCTGCACTTCTCTTGGTGGCTGTCTTCTCCAGTTGGTTACGCAAATAGTCAGGTTTTCCTTTCCCTTTCTTTCCCGGTTTGGCTTGGGCCGGCTTAACAAAAGATAAAATATTTCCGTATTTTGCTCAGACACTTGCTTTCTTTTCAACAGATGTCACATTAGCCAAAATATTGGTAACAGGTACTTGGGGGCTTGCTTGGGTGTGAGAGGTTGCATCTGATAGCCACGCTACTAGCCCGAAGTGGTTAGGCTTGTACCATGCGTTTGGTTCGTTATCAAGACACCCTTCCCTTGACAACAGCATGTAGACAGGATCACGCCCATCATCTAACGCAGACAGTGAGGGGTTTAGTAGCTGGTGCATTAAACGACGGAACAGGAAGTTGATGTCTGGATATAATGAACATATCAGCCGTCTAATGACCGATGCGAACGCCATCATGTGAAGAAGGGAGCCTCACACTCCAATCTTGCAACTGGCTATAGCTTCAGCCTTGACTGCTTCAGTTTGACTCCCACCATCTGATATGATTTTGTCACCAACTGCCGTCAAGGCAACCGTAAATAGAACTGATTCCAGGATCTCAGTGAATTTGGCACTTTTCATGCGTTGCATAATACTCGGCATTGGAGTACAGTTCTTCTGCAACTAGAAGACGCAGCCAGTTACTTAGCACGACTCCTTTGTTTTTTTAACACGGCAAGTTTCTTTTCATTAAAAACGGTTTTGAAAAACATTTAAGTAAGACAATTAACGAGAGGAAAGTAACATGATGTTTCGACGACTTCATGTCATCATTGTCAAATAAACAAGTAAAAAATAACGGCAAGGCATATTTATAGTACTGGGATGTGACAAAATTAAATTTTAAACATTACATGAAATCATTCATGTAAAAAAAAGCAAGAAAAATAAAAATAAAAAGAAAAGAATATATATATATATTCATGTAAAAAGTTTCACACGAATGGAATCCACTTGCGTATTCAGTTTCGGTCTTTTGTTTTTGATCAAAAGCATTTCAAATATCAAGCAATCGAGTTTGCCACGGCATTTCTTGAGGACTTTAAAGTTTTTGATTAAATTTTCAGGTGTTAAGGCATGCTCGACCCTGAAATGTTTTCCAATTACGGAATGTGTATGTTCTTCTACGCGTCGATGGAGATGGCGGCAAGTGTAACCAATATAATTTGTATCTCACAAATCACATGTGAATTCATATACTACACTTTGCTGGTTTATCAGGGGAGGCTCTTCTTCCGTGACTCTCAGATGGTTTATGATCTTTTTGCTTGTGAACACTGGCTGCAGTTGCTGATTGATTTTCGTTCCGAGGTCGCCAAGTTGTCTGCGAACAACGTCAGCCGATTTCTGATCTTTAAATGGCAACGTAATCCGAACAGGGCTGTCAGATGGTGGTTGAACTGGGTCTGGAGGATGCTGGATGCGATTGATAGCTGAGTCAATGAGCTTCTCGGGATATTTCAATTTTAAAAATATGTCTTTTAAGTTCTTACATTCCTGCAAAGAGAAGTCTTGCGTAGACGACAAGTGTTTTGCACGGTCTAATATTGTTCTAAGCAGTGACCGTTTGTACCGGCTGTCAACACGGCTTTGGTAGTGCAAAAGGAGCCCTTTATTTGTTTTCTTTATGTAAGCACGGGTTTCAAGGCTGCCGTCGATTTTGGTGATTTCCATTCCAATGAATGGCAGTCGATCATTGCTTGCTATTTCCATCGTAAATTGAATGGAGGGGTGGGCTTCATTAAGACGTGTCAGCAAATCGGTGGCGTCAGAGAGATTGTGTACCAGAGCTAGAGTGTCGTCCACGTATCTTCTGTAGAAACTCAGAAGCTTGTTCTCACACGCTAGTTTCTCTTCGACTGAACACATGAATGCATTTGCCATAAGTGAACCTAATGGTGATCCCATTGCGACCCCATCGACTTGTTCGTACAAGCTCCCATTAAATTGAAATAGCTGGTTTTTTGTGGCAACGCTTAGTAACTCCATCAGGTCATCTTTGCTGATGTTCATGTTATGAGTCTTGTTGTCTTTGAAGGCTTTATTGGCTAGAATATGGATCGTTTTGTCAAGGGGTACATTTGTGAAGAGAGCGGTGACGTCATAGGAGACAAGAAAAACATTTTCGTCGAGTTTAAACTGTTGGATTTCTTTCGGCAAAAGAGAAAGCATCAGAGATTGTATACTCGTTAGTGGACAAGGGTTTCAGCTTTTCATCTAGCCACTTTGCGAGCGCGTAATTGTAAGTACATGTACCAGATGCTGAGAGTATCGGCCGCGTCGCGAAGGTTGTATACCAACCCGTGCATGCTGTGAAGACCATAAGGCTCAGACAATAAATATACTCTCTTAAGTTTCTTGCCTATGATGCGGAGGATGAATACCATAAACACTGGCGTATAAGCTGTACTTTTTTTTTCATTGTTTCTTAAACAACATAAGCCCGAAATTGGGGGTGCGGCTTGTGTGCGAGAACATCAAATGAGTGCAGCATCACCGCTTGCCGATGACCTCAACAACAATAGGTGCACCACGAGCAAGAAAATACAATGTGATCTTTGAGTATTCGGATGGTAAAAAATTAATGGCCAACTGTTTCTCCATTTTCAAGGACTTTAACAGCAAATTTCTGCTTGCTTCAGTCTTTCCTTTTCTAGAGTATTTTCTAGTTGTGTTATTTTAAAGTGTGTCATTTCATTGCCGATGATTGAAGTGGTAAAATATGAAAATGTTACACTGGTTAAAAAAATAATATAATAATTGAAAAAAGATCTTGAAATGCCAATGTTTCGGTTACTAACATAAGCCTTCTTCAGGGGTAATAAAAATATTTCTAGCGCAGTTGGTCAAAGACTTCACAACAGCCTTCTTATGTGCGATCGGGTGATGTGACTCAAATGCAAGATACCTTTCCGTGTGGGTGGGCTTCCGATACACCTTATTTGCAAGTTGACCGTTGTCTTGTCGAGAAACAGACACGTCGAGGAAGGCTATTTCTTGGTTTGTTTCCCTTTCAACGGTGAATTGGATCTATGGTTCAATGTTGTTCAGGTGATCTTGCAAGGTTTGTACAAGGCCAGACTTAACCGCGGCACTACGTCACGGACATATCGTTTCCAATACCGAGGCTGGACGAGAGAGGTGGACAAAGCCCGTTGCTCCAGGACTTCCATGACCAGATTGGCCATAACAGCTGACACCGGAGAGCCCATAGTAGTACCAAAGATTTGCTTTGGCTCCCAGAAAAATACCAACAGGGGAAATCGTAGCTGGTGTTGAAGATGGTATTTATGTATTATCAGGAGGAAAAAAACAGACACATGGTGACATAGTGACGTGACGGGGGTAAGAGGTGTTTACAGGAGCTCACGTAACTTTCTTGAATTTGAGCCGAGTATGCAGTGCTTGTAGCTTAGTTTTCATCCCGGCGTCTGTAATTTTTAATTTTACGCATTTGAGCTGTATTTTGAGCTTGGTTTAAGGATAATTGCTGTGAGAATTTTCAATGTAGTTCTGCACAACACGTGGAGTATCAATATGGCCGCCTAGTTGGGAGTTAAAACGCGCTCGAGAAGTGCGGCTTTAGATGACTCGCCTTCTATGTTCGCGGCAACATATATTCGAAACTCCAGTGTATTTTCAAAGGCTATTGCCAGCGCTGTTCAGCTCGCTGTTAACCCGCTGAATGTCAAAGTCGGATACCTTGAACAAAAAGTGGAAGTACTGAAGACCGAACTGGCCGAGATCAAGTCTAAAGCTAATGCGAATGAGCAATATTCACGTAGAAACAATCTTCGAATTTTGGGTTTCCCGGAAGTTGAGGGTGAAGATTGCTATCAGGCTCTTCTCGCGTTTTGTGAGAACCACTTGAAGATATCTGTTACAAGAGAAGAGATTGATAGAGCTCATCGTGTTGGCAAAGCAAAGATGCCACAAGAGGAACAAGACGAGCCACCCCCGGCCAATGATTGTCAAGTTAGCAGGACACAGTACCAAAATGAAGTTTATGAGGGCGAAACGCAATCTTGGCGGCAAAAAGATGTTTGTTAATGAGGATTTGACCAAAATAAACCACAAATTCATGATGCATATCAAAGAGAAGTGCCCCGAACGTGTTTCGGTT